>NW_020225450.1:0-3080 GCF_003070985.1 Temnothorax curvispinosus
TGTGAATCTCGGAGATAAAAAAATTCGCCACACGATGTACGTGGTGAAAGATAATTTTCCCATTGAATATGAAGGCATTTTAGGAAACGACTTCCTCTCAAAACACAAAGCGGATATTTCAAATTCGAAAAAGCGATTAAAAATCGGCTCAGTTTCCTTTAAGCTCCGACCTTTTCGCAAGGTAAAACTTCCGCCACATAGCGAAACAATCGTGGAAGCCGTCACCGATCATAATCGTGTCGGCATTGTGCGGAGCGGCGAACCCGCCCCAGGGGTCTTTATCGGGCATTGCCTAGTGCAGCCCGTCGAATTTAAGTGTCCGATTAGCGTGTTGAACGTGACGGACAAGCCCGTGGAGATACTCACTCCACATGTAACTTTAGAAGACCTGCCGCCGCCCGACACCGCGGACGTTCTCTCGTTACGCTCGAGCGACAAGCGCGAGACCATCGCCGAACGACAAAAGAAAGTACGCGAGCAAGTACAGCTCGATCACTTGAACGCCGAAGAGCGAGCAGCCGTAGAACAAATTTGCGATGATTACTTTGATGTGTTCTATATAGACGGCGACCATTTAAGCGCGACTACCGCAATAGAGCACGAGATAAATATCCGGCCAGGTAGCGCGCCCGTGAATGTGAAACCATATCGGTTACCCGAGAAGCATAAGGCCGAAGTGAAGAAGCAAATCGAAAAGATGCTCGAAGACGGCATAATCAGCCCGAGCACGAGTCACTGGAACGCACCAATAATAGTCGTTCTTAAAAAACCGGACGCATCCGGAAAAGTGCAATTTCGCGTGGTTATTGATTTTCGGAAAATGAATGATCTCACCATGGGAGATTCCTTCCCCATGCCGAACATAACCGACATTTTAGACCAATTAGGTAACGCGAAATACTTTACCGTTTTAGATTTGGCTTCGGGGTATCACCAAATCCCCATGCATAAAGACCACAAAGGCAAAACAGCCTTCTCCACTCCGGATGGGCACTTTGAATTTAATCGCATGCCTTTTGGCCTGAAAAACGCACCGGCAGCATTTCAGCGACTAATGTACGCGGTGCTGGCCGGCCTGCTAGGGCTGAGATGTTTCGTGTATATCGACGATATCGTCATATACGGGGCGACGCTAACGGAACATATCAAAAGAATAATAGCCGTGCTAATCAGACTTCGAAAATACAACTTAAAGTTGAAACCGAGCAAATGTGCATTTCTACGTAAAGAAGTCGTGTACCTGGGTCACGTGATTTCGGAAAAAGGAATCTCGCCGGACCCGTCGAAATTAATAGCTGTCAAGGAGTTTCCGACTCCTAAAAAACTGAAAGACATTCAGTCGTTCATAGGCCTAGCCGGGTACTACCGAAAATTCATCGAAAATTTTTCGAAACTAGCCAAGCCACTGACCAAGCTCACTAGGAAAGGGGAAAAATTTATTTGGTCAATAGAGCAGCAAAACGCGTTTGAATTATTAAAGGAAAAATTAACAACCGCGCCGGTGTTAAATTATCCCGACTTTAATAAGGAATTTATCGTGACGACAGACGCGTCAGATTTCGCTATAGGAGCTATCCTCTCACAGGGAGTAGTCGGCCAAGACCGACCGATAGCGTACGCCAGCCGCGTATTATGCAAAGCGGAACAGAATTATAATACGACGGAGAAAGAACTGCTAGCCATCGTGTGGGCAGTCAAGCATTTTCGCCCCTATCTTTATGGCGTTAGATTTAAAATAATAACCGATCACAAACCATTGATCTGGTTATTCAATGTTACCGACCCCGGTTCAAGATTAATTAGATGGAGGCTTAAATTAGAGGAGTATGATTACGAAATCATACACAAGGCAGGGAAGAGCAACCTAAACGCCGACGCATTGAGCCGTAACCCGATAACAGAGGCGTCAGCTGTGCATACGATACAGCAAGAAGAAGAAGATGCGCCCCGAGAATACTCGGAGGAGGAAAAGAAACAGATACTATACGAGTATCACGACTCGCCTATCGGAGGGCACCAAGGAGTCACACGCACTTTAGACCGAATCCGATTGCAACACGATTGGAAAGGTATAACAAAAGATGTCGAGACTTACATCGGCAGATGCGAATACTGCCAGAAGAATAAACTAAGCAGAAAAACGAAGATGCCAATGGTCATCACGGACACGCCAGAACGACCATTTGAAAAATGCGCTCTCGACATCGTCGGTCCGTTAACAATTACAAATCAAGGAAACAAATACATTCTGACGTTTCAGGATAATTTAACAAAATTTAGTAAGGCGATACCGATTGAAAATCAGGAAGCCAGGACCATCGCCAAAGAATTCGTAACAAAAATTGTGTTAGAACACGGAATTCCGGAGAAAATTCTCACGGATCAGGGCACGAACTTTACGAGCGAAATATTCAAGAACACGTGCAAACTATTGAAAATTGAGAAGGTACAAACAACGGCGTATCACCCTGAGAGTAACGGGGCATTGGAAAGATCGCACCGTACTCTAGCCGAATACTTGAGGCATTATATTAACGAAGATCAAACTGATTGGGACGAATGGCTCCCTTACGCGATGTTTACGTATAACACTACGCCACACTCTACTACCGGTTTCACGCCATTTGAATTAGTTTACGGGCACCGACCTGACCTACCAACGGCCTTAACAAAACCGCCGAAATTAACATATTCATATGAAGATTATGCAAAAGAACTACGGGAACGGATCCGTGCAGCGAATCAAATCGCGAAAGAAAACACGAAAGATGAAAAAGCAAAATCAAAATTACAATACGATAAAAAAAGCAAAAAGGCAACCTTCAAAGTAGGCGATAAAGTACTACTTTATGACGAAACAATACGACGAGGCCGCTCAAAGAAGCTCGACTCGCAATGGGTAGGACCGTATGTAATTTTAGAAAAGCACAACGACGTAAATTACACAATCAAAATTAAACGGAAGACGCTACGTGTTCACGCGAACCGATTGAAAGCGTTAGTCGAAGAATAAAAAGCACACGGGTAAAGCAGAAGAAAAAAAAAAAAAAAAAAAAAAAGAGAGAGAAATTTAACAAGTA
>NW_020225450.1:3180-5442 GCF_003070985.1 Temnothorax curvispinosus
AGGAGGCGGAAGGGCGCGGGAAGCCTGAGCCACCCGCATGTCCTGCTGAACCGCATCCTCATAGGGCGGAGGAGGCGAGTCTGGCGACTCCAGTTCCCTCGCAGGGGCGCCGGAAGCTCGAGGAGCTCGAGCTACTCCCAGCCAATACGTGCGTAGGCACGCATCGCACGTCGAAGGAGCAAAATACCGATCACATCTAAAGCACCTCATTTTTTATTTTTTATGATACGCACTCCACAATGCCAACGTTAAGTACCACTCGAAAGGCAGCAGTGGACTAACGCGAAACGCGCTACTTGAAAGAAACGACTCTCGCTGACGGATTAAGTCAGCATAAAGTAAAAGATAAATGGAATACCTCCAAGAACTTATTCATATTACAGGCTAACCATCATCCTACACCTCGCAAATGAAACAAGATCAGAGCAACTACCGTACGAGATGACTGCGTTCACTGCCGAACCCGGCATATATTATGAGAAAATCGGACAACTACAGCAAACGAAGGCAACATGGAAAATAGCAATACGCATAGACGTAACCGCCTTAAACATAAGACATCAACAATTCCAGGAAAATTTAGCGCGCATCGAAGAAATCTGCAACCATGCCATCAGAAGCGTCAAAAACACATGCCAAATCACTCTCCAGACCATTAAACGAGAGAATAGTAAAACGACACGCAACCTAGAGCAACTACGAACCATTTACCGATCACCAGTAATTAAACGAGGCCTGATCGACGCTGTAGGTCAAATAAGTAAAACATTATTTGGCACTATGGACGCTGAAGACGCGAAAATAATAAACGAACAAATACAATTACTAAATAATCAACAACAAACGTTGCAGCACGCAGCAAAAAATCAATTAAAAATCATTAATGCTACCATAGGTCATATGGAAAAACTAGAACAAACACTTTCATATAATGAAAATTTAATGGCTAACGTTACGAGAAAACTAGAGGAACAGCTCATATACCGAGAGGGAATAGACGAACAACTACTAGTATTAACTGCTATTTTAAATGACCTCACGACAGACATAAATGACATTACAGATTACCTGACTCACGCAAAACACAATATTTTATTAACGCGTGTACTCCCAACCGAAAAAATAATCGTAGAACTAAGAGAAGCGACCTCACATATAGATAGAAGATTAAACTTCCCATTTAAAATACAAGCCGAAAACTGGAACTCTATCCAAAAATATCTAGATGTAAACGCGTATTATGATAATTCGAACATATACACTATCCTAGCGTTCCCATTAATAGCGTATCCAATGTATGAAATAATAAAGATCACACCTGTACCAGTACACAATAGCCACAACGTTTTCACCTTCCTAGAACCCTCCCACACCCTATTAGGGATAAATCGAGAAAACAACAACTATGTAATATTAAAGGAAAACGATTTAAATAAATGTACACAAGAAAATACTAAGTTCACCTGCGCTCAGAACCTCCCTGTCTATTCTATAACGGCGAATGCACCGACCGAAATACAGCTCTTTGTAAAAACGTCTACACATATAGAAAATCGTAAGCAGCGTCACATTATATCAAATGTAACATTCTGGATTGCAGTATCCGAGCCTCAGACATGGTTATTTTCCACCCCAAAGACAATTGAAATAGTAATTCAATGTAACGAATTGCCGGAAATTAAAATAAAAATAGAGAAAACCGGAAAAATAACATTGCGCGACAGTTGTAAACTAACTACACCAGATATATATTTAGAGACAACAAATCGAGTTTACAATAAATATGTAAAAATGTATTTACCAGAGTTTAATATAACAGGCATCATAGAAAAAAGTATAACGGTAAATAATAAAATAGAATCTGATAAAGAAATAAAACTGGAACCAATAATCAAAGATCCAGCAGAATTAATGAAAATAAGTTTAAGTTTAGAAGAAATCCAAAAGGAGATGGAAAATAACCAACCAAGCATATTTGCGAATAAACATATTATATACCCTATAGGCTCCACGACCATAATTGTAATAATAATAAGCATCATAATCATAGCCATTTATGTAATAAAGAGAAAAAGGGACCACTAAAAAATTTTTTTTGTAATACCAACAATAACGTAAGAAATATAAAAAACTTAGATTGTAACCCCTCAAGGGAAAGAAAAACGCACATAAATAAACGAAAAACTACGTTTTTCTTTTTCCGCGGGGGGAGGGATGTTGCGAGCGCGCAACGATTAGGTAATTCGATAGGTAGCGACAGAA
>NW_020225451.1:0-4539 GCF_003070985.1 Temnothorax curvispinosus
ATTTTCTAGTTCTTGCCTGTCCTTTGTAAAACAAAATCATAAAACATTTCTTTTCGAATTTAAACACTTATCCGAAAATATATCTAATAACGTTAGAAAAACTAACTCCATAAAGATTCAGGCTTAAAGTAAGTACTCCAATTATTAATAAGACGAAACGCGATCGTTGGAACCCAGAAAAGAAAAGTGCGGTAGCCCTTCAATAAGAAGAGAATATTATTACATTTCTTTTTGTATAATTTTGTTACTAATATTTAACTAACTTTATAGCTTTACGATGAATATCTACGGCATGAATTATCTCTCTATACATTATAATCTCGTTCTCCAAACTAACATTTTTCATCGTATTTACTGCTACTGCCTTCTCAATGCGATAACTATAAAGAATGTTATTATTATGATTATCTTTGTGAAGTTTATGAAAGAAATCGATTTACTGACATATATGTGTATATACATATATATATTTTATAACGTCACATATTACATCAATTGTTATAAAAAAAACTTGTAAATATAATCTGCTAAAAATAACTATTGTAAATATTTAACAATCAACTATATAACATTGATTTTTATTTTACTATCGAAAGATCTAGTTGCGACAGCAAAATACATTTTTTGAAGATGGGGGGGGGATTGTTGTGTTTTAGAATAAAATTCATATTTCTTTTAACAAAAGAATTTTTCTACTTTACCAAAAAAAATTTTCCTACAATATGGAATAATTTACTATACAAACAAAGTTAATCGCTCTCATACCCAATGTATAATAGCGATAATTTTGCTACAATAGCCAATTTGCTTTCGTCTATATAAAATTGCTTCAAATAAAAACAAAAAAAATTATGTGTAAAATTACAATTTCTACATTTATTCTTACATATATTTCTTCACCTGGCGATTCTAAACATGCCACAAGCATGTTTAATGTATGCTACGCACATCGTCATTGTTGCTACCAGTATTATCCCTCCTATCATAATCGTTGAGCCCGAATGCAAGATAATTATATACATATAATTTTCTCGGCCGACAAAGTGCTTAGGTATAAGCATCTGTATCAGGCGATTTATTGTTAGATGATATTCATTTATGCGGAGGACAGTATCAAAAATGTACAGCACAAGTGGAAATAAAATAATAGCAATTATGTTGCACACATTAAGCCCTAAAGACATTTAAAAAATAATTATATAAATTTTTGTTTGTTTTTTGTCCAAAAAATTATATCCTTAAATGGTATAAGTACATTTCAAAATTTATTGCCCTTTTACCACTTTCCTTCCCAATATTAATGCTAAATTAATCCTAATTTTTAAAATACTAATTGTTCTAGTAAAGTATATATAATGAAAGAAAGTATTTTTATTATATTCTAACAGAATGCAAAATTTAATTATAAAATGATGTTATTATACAATGAGAAGCACATATAAATAAATATACATATATACCAAATATGTTTATTTATTAACAATATAATTTTATAATTAAATTTTGCATTCTGTTAGATTAAAATATCTAAATATTTTAATTAAATGCTCATGTGGTTAACCAGGCTAACAATTCAATAATTTAATTTATTTACAACAAATGTACTAGAGATGTCAATACTTTCTTACACATAATTAGAGTTGTATAACGTCTCGAATAGTCCCCGCACTTCTTCATGATATCGATTTCTTTTTCGTCTTTTAACTCGTTACAGATACGCTGAAGTTGCTCCAATGACCATTTCATCTATAGCGTCAAAAATAGTTTTCGATATTCGACTCATTGTATAAATATTGTAAAGAATTTACAAACTAATTTATCGACATTATTTATCTAGTTAAATACATTAAAAGATCAACTTACAGTGTGTCTGTTAACTCGAAAAGAGTTGTATTCGATCACATACATACAAAAAAATAATACGAAAGAGACAACCTTAAGAATAAGATCAATAGTACAGTCTGCAGAAATAAATACTGCAAGCTATAATTAATAAACCTTTTTGAAAAATAACTTTTAATAATTACAGTAAAGTATAGATATTTAATTTCACTATGTGTATATTAGGTATATATTAATAAAAATAAAATATAAATATTTAAAAAATTTTTGAAAATAAGTGTTACATATATAAAATAGCCATAAGAAAGAATATGATTAGAAATGTGGACCTACTTGATACACAACACTACTAATCAGAATACTAAAGCACAAGATTATCTGAAGCTGAACTAATTTCGAACACTCATAAGGCCATAAGCCAATTAATAGTAAAATAACCCGATTCAAACTGAAGTGCTGAGTCACGATATAGATCATCACTCTGTGAGAAACGTATCGCGTTTGACTGCGAAAAAGTTGGTGAAGAATATTTTCTTTTTATAAAGAGTCAATGACTTTTAAAACTCTTTTATTTCTCTAATATAAATTCTAACATAAAATTGCTTAATGTTGCGAACGTAAAATAATTTAAAAAGAAAATACTACCGTGAGAATCGAAACACACAAATTTCATGTTTTTGCTCGGTGGAAAAAAATAGACGATTAAGCTCAATCGATTTAATGCCGAGAGAAATTTAACAGATGTCCATTTCCCACAGAAAAATACAAGACGACTTTTCGAACTCGCGCAAACGCATGTTTCGCTCTCTTTAACATCGCGGTTGCATATTGCTCATTGTGATATGTGCATTGATAAGATACGTTTGATGGAAGTGCCATGCCATTTGTATTATTGCGCGGCGCCAATATATCCGAACTATAAAATTGCAACCGGTAAAGTACAAAACATACTGAATGTCAATACTTACCTACTATAAATCTCGAAAACAACCTTGGATCATAAATTAAAGCACTTATTTTCTTACATTCTACTTGAGTACGTTTACTTATTATACTCTAAGAAATTGTTTATGCTTTCAATGAATCAATTTTTGCTACTGTCAATAACATATTTTTCTCGCATGCATATTAACGGAGACGCTAATTCAAAATATGTTCAACGGTGACTATAAGATAATTGAAAAAGATATAAAGTTTAGTTTCGCGAGCCATCCTGGTCAGATTACTTTTTTAATAAGGACAATAACAGATTAGAGGGGAAGTTTCAGATGAAGCGATTATTTACATACGCCAAAAAAGTTGCACATCCTAGATGCATTTCAGCACTTTCTATTTAGAAGCGCTCATCACGCTCAAATAATAACTAATTGATATATTATATTTTAATTATGAGGATTTTGATTTAATTGAGTTTCACGTTGTCAGTATTCCGCTGTCTTTTGCAATTTAAAATAATAACATTTAAAAATCATAGATGATACACTATGCCGATAGTAAATAAGTCTGACAATATTTACATATTTCAATTCACTATAGTATTTCAATTTCTATAAACTATAAAAACAAAGTTAATGTGCTATTTGTTCACATTTATATAGTTACAGCAACAATTTTTGTCTCTCAATGTTAAAATACTATTATTTCCCATTAAATTTAGTCAACAATTTATTTATTAGTCCTCTTAACCACTTACTTTAGTTGCACTAATTATTAAACAGTTCGTGGAATTATAAATATATAGTCCATGTTATTCCTCCAATAAAGTTTGTGCAAAAATTATATATTTGTTCTCTTAACCATTAAATTAGTTGCAATAACTATAAAATAGTTCATTTAACTATATAAAATAATTCTATGAATACGACTTGCATAGTTGTCACCTTAAAGTTGCCATAACAAAGATTTTTTTCTCTGAGTGCGAAATTGCAATACGTTTATACAACTGCAGTCGTTGGATCAAAAATGTTCGCTATTGCATCGAACACATAACGGTAAAATAAGATATCGATGCCTTCGTTAACTAGAATGAAATGTACATATCTGTATCATGTGTCTGTGTATCATATTTATACATGTACATATATATACCATATATACTCTGCATTTCATATATAGTACCTACACATGCATGTACACACACTTATTCATAACATATACATATATGTAACGTGCTACACGTAACATAGACCATATAATAATCTCTTACCGCTGCAAATAATTCTAAGGACAACACGAACATTATGCCAAAATTAAGACTGACAGTCTTGTTACCCCTTTGCAAGAGAAATAATATTAGCTTCTGTACGTGTAATGGTGTTACATACCACCGAACATTGTATCTACAAAATAAAGATCAGAAAAACAAATTGATAATTGGAGATACAATAATAATCTTTATACAGAGTTATATGAATTAATCTCCTAATCTCAATTATACTAGAGTTCGTCAAAATATTACTGACATATATTTATAAGCATAGATAGTGTCTCTTACGCAGTGGAAAATATGTGGTCATTATGATCCATAAATTCTTGTCCAGCATAGTTAAATAAAAACACATATACAAACATATCAACTACGATTAGAAAGTGAAATACAAGATAATGAATATCGTGCGAAATAGCTTCAGAAACCTAAAATATAACGTCAGAATTAATATTTTGTTTCATAATTAATCATTTTACCAGCAAGATGCA
>NW_020225452.1:0-5308 GCF_003070985.1 Temnothorax curvispinosus
TTAATTATATTAGAAGTCATTAGAAAATTAAACAAATTTAATAAACTTTATTATCCAAATATTTCTTTCCAAATGTCTCGTTTTCTTGAAAAAACCGCGGTAGAAATGATTCATCCTGTACTGTTCTAAAAAATATTCGATATCTTATAACACGCTTTGTTTCACGTGAATGACGAACGTTCAGCGTTCATGAGTACGTGTTGTCGAATGATCAAGGACTTTTCAAAGTGTTCATGAGCGAAAATATTTAGATAACGATTCAAATATAATGTTCCTCCCAAGTTTCTGCAGATAAGAATATTAATGATGTGTATTATTTTAGTTGTCATTTTATTATTTCTTACGTCTAGCATTCTAGCGCATTGAACTTCAATATTTTATATTACTTTTTTTTAAATACATAATAATAAGAAAATCAACGTATATATAAATCTTAGTTAATATATATAAATATCATAAATAAATCGTTATGGAACTTCACGTAAATTCGCAACTATTGACGTGCAGTCGACAATGCAATTTTCTGATCAAACCTGCATGTTTGTTTTCTATTCTTTGTACGCACGATGATGGATGAAAAGCGTTATAATTGCGTGATATTGTTAAACAAATGGTAATTTCCGTAACACCTTTGCTCGTTCAATCATCGTGTTCACTTTGCACGTCATCTCGATTTATTTAACCGTCAAATGTGAGTTAATTGCGTCATACTTTTCTGTGTCACGAGGGTCAATTTCGTTCTTCAAAATGTTCTTTTTTAATAGATGCCCCAACCTGCCTCTTTCAGTTTTGACCTTTTTAAATCTGCACAAAATCTTTAATACATATATAGCCTATTGAGATGAAACAGATTATTAATGAAACATTTGTTATGATATATAAACGACACCTGAGCATGTATTATACCCTGTGGAAGTTTTCTGACATATGCGAGAAGATAAATCGATGGAGATTCTTAACTACGCCGAAGTTCGAACCAAATACAGCTATCGACAAACAGCAGAAAGGGACAATTGAGCACATCTCCGTTCATTCACCGTTTATTGTGCGGATAGAGGGTTGAGCAAATTGGCGGAGGATTTATTTTAACTACGAGAGTGCAACTTCCATCCGCGGTAATTTTTCGAAGCCCTGCAATGTCATGGAATGTACCTTTCCAGTCGCCCCACCCAGGCCGAAAACCGCCTGACATAAATAGCGGTCGCAACGACGGACGGACCCGTGTCAGTTGTTGAAATTCCTGTGCGAGTACGCGAAGCATTGCTGGGCATTGCATCTTACCCAAGCACGCTAGTCTCTTCGACGAAGCTGTAAAATCGAGATAATCGATTCGTATAAGCAAGTAGAGAACTCATCGACGACGTCATGTATCTCCTGCCGCTGATGTTATCGAATCTCCATCTGGGCCTGGACGCACCCGTCGGCTCGCTGAACCTAAATCTCGGTAAACCGAGCTTTGTCCGATCGAAAGACTTTACCTCTCGCGTTCCCGATCGCTACTACCCGACCGCCAGTTTCGAGCGCGAAGTACTGGATTTCGTCAGACCCTGGGCTGACCTCGGGGCGGACCTACTGAAAGCTGGGCTGAAAGTGCTGAACAATAGGCATCAGCAACAATATCACGTCCCCGATCACGTGATCAGGGACAGGAATCACACGAACATTGACGACAACGTCTTCAAGATAACCCTACCTATGAACCGTATACATGAGATCAACGTCGAAGTGGTGGATCGTTCGTTGGTCGTCGAGGCGTTCGAGCCGACGAAAGACAACGGCAACGTCTTTACCCGGCAGTTCGTCAGAAAATATATGCTACCCAGTCGCGCTCAAGTGGACCAGATAAAGGCCACGAAAGACGACGGCTTCCTGATAGTCACGGTGCCGTTGAAGCCGAAGGATGAGAGAGTGATCAAGATCGAGTAGACTGGAAAGCCGGCCGTTCATCCTAACAGCCAGAAAGAGGCTGGCGAGTCCGAAACGGTCCCGGCCCGCCCGGCCGTCGAGAGGAAGTCGGAGGACAACGAGGTATAGATCGGGAGGAAGTGACGGCGACGCAGGCACAGAAAGCAGGACCGAAGCCCGAAAAATGATAGACTGAATTACGGAATCTTTTTTTTTTTCGTTCTATTTGATACGTAATTTTGCACACGTAATTTTGTTGTTTTACACTTTGCACTTACTCCTACAAAACTGCGTTCCTCGCTCTGTTGGCTATAACTATAATACATTCCTTATTGTATTATAGTTACATTGCATTATAGTATATATTATACTCTTTTTATTGTATATATATTACCGATTATGAGATGCTTAGTGCCATAGTAATCCATCCTTGAGAGAAATGTAGTTGTGTGTGTTTTTATATTGATGATAAAATAAACGGGTTTTTATCAGCATCCAACGTTATTATTTAGTTCCTTCATATCGTTCAGATAATGTTATGTTTGTTTAATAGAAATTATATTTACATAATACAAAAAAATATACGCGCATATTCCTACATAATTTTTCTTATACATTCACACTGAGTATTTTTAAACTGCTAATAATCGGATTGTTCGTTTTCGCTGCACTTCTGAACTAGTGCAACATAGTGCAATGTGTTAGAATGAAACAAATATATTTTCTTTTATTTTAACTTTTTGCATTAGGTCAGAAGTGCAACGAAAATGAACAGGCCTCTCGATAACGTTTCAGAGAATTCGAATTTCTAAAAAAAAAAGATCAATAGAAATTGCTTGCTATATCAAATTTCAACCCAATAGCTTACGGTAAATAAGAAGAAACGCAATTGAGCGCATCTCGCATCTCCCTTTGTCTATCAATAGAAAAAGAAAAGGCAGTCGAGTGTATGTGTCCGTCGGCTATTAATTACTGACTGCAGTAAATACGCAGAAGCAGCGAGAAGGCTCTACTTTATACTAAACGAAAATAGAACGCAGAAATAGTCTCTAAGGTGCGACTCTCCGTAGGTCCTTACCCCGCAGATTTACTAGAGTTCGTTCTATAAATGTTTTGTCGAGGTCAAGTTAAGCTTGCATGCGATATGATGCTCACAGCTCCATCAGCTGAGTCATAACTACTCATCGAGAATAATAATTAAAATAATGTTCACACAATACATATTTTTAATAAATTTTAAATATACAGATTTCTCTGCTGCAAGTAAAAAATCTAACAATATAATCATTTAAGAATAGTGTTAGATAATAACAAAAAAGAAGACCCAAGATATATTTAGGAGATAGGATATCTTCGGGATATCTTTTGGACGTCTTTTTGTTATGCATGCTATGTGGGGAATACGAGAAACATGAAACGATATTTCTAAAAGTTTTTAGAATTTGCTTGACTGTGATGAAAAATAAGATGAGAAATCATTTAATTCACGATGGTTATCGTGCCAATGATATGCTAATCGTTCTATCGTTAAGTAATATATTTGTAGAAAAAGATTTTATTTGTAGAAAAATCTAGGAGAAATCCGAGAATTTTTTAATACTTTATTTATGCAACAATCGTTTCGTCTGTGAAATAATTCAACATCTGCAGTTGGATCATTTAAAATTTAAGAACGATAATCGATTTGGTACTTATTTATTATACGGGCGCCACTTTCAATTTTTTTTCTACTTGAAAGCAATTAATCTATTTACACTAATTGTTGAAATAATGACAAGAAAATTTAGTTATATATTTTAGAAGTGGCGACCGTATTATGAATAAGTACCGTCGATTCCATTTATTGTTAGTCTAGACTTCTAGACTCCAACATCACCTTGATACTTATCATTATTTTATCTGCTTATTATTTGGTGCACACATGTGCTTTGCAAACAGTGCCACGTAACTGTCTATATAATGACAGGAAAAATCCAGAAGAGTCGCTTTAGCGATGAAGCGTTTTATTAGGTCATATCGATTCGAAAAATATAATAAAATAAAATAGCTGTTACTGCCGAATTAAATTTCGAAAATTTCCGTATTTCTGCGATTGACTCGATAATATTCAGCAGCAGTTGAACAGAGATTCTCTCCCTCTCTCTCTCTCGCCGCACTGTTTATGTACGGACCCAAGGACATCGCAGCGAGATTAAACGATTATATCTCGACAAATATTCGCTGGTATCCAGGTAACAAAACATTCTCGACTTATAATTAAAACTGTGTTTTAAATTGTTTCTTTTTCCCGTATAATTATTTAAACAATCTTATCGACTAAAATGTTTAACTTCTAAAAATATATTTAATTTGACAGAATAATTTATTATTATTCACTATATATTAACGCAGCAAGCGCGCATATAATAATTAGATCAATAATAATAATAGAAATAATAATAAATACATTATATGCATTGATAATAATAAAAATAAAATCGTCAGTTGTAGGTGTAAAAATGCAAGTGTAAAGAGAAACGTTTAAAAGACAAAAGTAGTAAAAAGATGTAATCTCTTTCAGCCTTCAGAAATTTGTTAAAACGTTCGTTAAAACGTTTTGTATTCTTATCACTTGCCGTGACAGGTAATCGCGCGCTTCCGTAGAAACAAATAGAAACATTGAATTGCTCACATACAGCGCACGTGTAACAATAGAATTGTTGCCCAGACTTTCGTTAAAAAAAAAAAATAATAATAATCTGCAACATAATTGAGCACAATCTGTTGCGTCATTAACCCAATTCTTATTTTTTATAGCCTTGACTTATTTGTTTATATGTATACGTTCAATAATAATTTCTAGCAAATCATTTAATTTAACTAGAATAGATTCGAGAAGTGAATCTGTTGCATGATTATATAATATTACATTCAATCAGTCTCTAATTTGATTGAATAATTAAAGTGAAAAACCTATCGTTCGTATCCGCTTTTATTAGAATAAATCAAAATTTTTTATAATATCCCTATTCACTCCAACTAGCCCTTTCGTGTCCCCACGAGTTTTTAATCCTCGCATCATAACTCACGAACGAATTGACGATATCAAATAATTCATTAACAGTCGCAGTCTTTCGAAATCAAAAGTTTCAGCTTTTTTTAGCATATCCGTTTTACGATTCATGCATTCGAGATAAAACGTCGTAATTTCTCGATCAGACCAGCGCGCGGCGCGGCGTAATTTCTCGATCAGCTGATCGAAAATGTCATTTATTTTTGCCTGAGATCTTTTAGGTCTTATGTCCCTTAGATTCCTTGGATCTCATATCCCTCAGATCTCTAAGAAAACAACGACCCTTTATGATTACTCCACTGTGAAGAATCGAAACCGGTATATTTCCGTTGAATTCAACTACCGGCGTCT
>NW_020225452.1:5318-5784 GCF_003070985.1 Temnothorax curvispinosus
ACGATGTCTTTTAAACATGCGTGTTATCTGGGTAGTCTTCATGAAAATGTGCACATCTCCCTGAATGTACAATTGACAAAAAAGATGAAAAGAGGAAAGAGCCATTATGCAGATACCTATTGTGTAAATATGAAAACTATTCATTTTACTTACTCCATAGGGTACTTTTCATGAAATATAGCAAAATATATATTTGGGCACTGAAAAGAACGAGAAACGTAAGTAGAAAATGTGCAAGTAAAGCAAACGGGTATATATAAGCGTGCAGTAATATGTGTTGATTGAACTAAAAATGTACAAATTTTGCTGTCATTGAAGGCAAGAGAATTTTATTCAAAGAAAAAAATTCAAATTGAAATTTCGCAAATTTGTTCCGATATATCCACTCATCATTTGATGCGGACTGCGTTAGTCTTTTGTTAATTATATTAGAAGTCATTAGAAAATTAAACAAATTTAATAAACT
>NW_020225453.1:0-8748 GCF_003070985.1 Temnothorax curvispinosus
TCAATTCACAAATATTTTAGCATAACTTGCCTACAATATAAATTGTGTTACAGAACGCTTTCTCGTTCTTTTCAACTTTTACAATTTACAAGACAGCATATACATACATGCATGTGCAATTTTGGATACACCTTCCTTCTTAAAGATCTCTTCGGTATCAGCTCCCTGCGGTCAATATATAGCGGCAAAATTGTATACCATATAGTTGAATATAAAATGGTCCTGTGTGAAAAAACGAAAGAAAAGGAGGACATTTATAAGAGGACCTCTTGTGCTGGACAATTATTCCTCAACAGTGTCTGAGAATTATTATATTTTGAAGACGCGAGATTGTACATTTGAAGTATCCAAGTTAACGAAAGTAAAGTACAATAACATTCTTCGGAGAAATCTTTATTACGCGATAGTGCCCAATAGTGCCTGTCACACGTGCATATAAATACAGATGATTTTCTCGTTCTCTTAACTTTTACAACTTTTACAAGACAGCATATATACGTACGTGTGCGATTTTGAATATACCTTCCTTCTTAAAGATCTCCTCGGCATCAGCTCCCTGCCGTCAATATATATTTCACTATCACTATCATCTATCACGCGGCGATGGTCACGACTGTCACACTGTCACTATCTATTTTTAGGTTACTGCTTTATTCCTGCATAGATCGGTCTTTCTTAACAGCTTCATGCGTCTGTGATTGAGAAAGAAATCTGATAAGCTCTGTATACCAGCTCAATATAATGCAACATATATACGAATATTTATATACATTTTAGATAAAAAACCGGTCAGTAAACTTTTATAAAAAAAAAACAATCCTCTTTGAAATAATACAAGCAATAATAATTTTTATAATTACCTCTCTATATATCTTAAATGTGCATGAATTTTCTTCTAACTATATTTGTAATGTCATCAACTTTTCACGCTTGTTGAATATTTGCATCATGAGCACCAATAGCTAATCCCATCAGATCTTCTCGAACATTAAATTCATCGGAATATTATCTAAAATAAGACAAATTTTACATAATGCAAAAACAGTAATTATCACTTACATCTGTTTATATATAAAATATGATTTCAAAGATAAATCTGTATCAAAAACCTATAGTTACTGTAACGTATACCTTAGATTAGATTTGTACGAGCAAGCAAAAAATTTAACTAACCTCGCGAGACACCACGCGAGCACACGTCATTGCGTTAAAAGATATTTGTTTACCAATATTATCTACATATATTATATATAATAGTGGATTATATATAATAAAAAATCCTACTAACCTCGCGAGACACCACGCGAACACACGTCACGTCGCACGATTTAACACACGCGAAACTCGCCAAACTCGCCGCGATCTCGCGATCGCCGTCAATCTCGACCGCGCCAGCCAATCACGCACGCGGAAAAGCGGCAACACTACGTGCGAGATATTCGACTCGCAAAGCTCACTTCTCGGTCCAAATGGATTTTTTTATTATGGATAGATAGACTAGCACGCAGCGCGCGCTAACGCGCGCGCTTTCACGTCCAAACTTTTTCCGTTCCATTCACCTTAAAAAACACTCGTCCCACATCACCATTTCTCTCCGTTAAAATGTATTCCCTTTCTCATCCACTGTACCAATGTCCATTCGCCACCTCTCGTTTCTTTTTTTTCTCTCCGCTCACTTCACACATCTCTCTCCCATATTTTGTTTTCTCCTTTCTTTTTACTTCTCGCATAAGACTTATCACACCTCGCTTTCTCGGCTCTCATTTTTCTTTTTTTTCCTTACACTTCACATGTTTGTTATCCCCTCTGCTTTTACTTCTCCTATTCTTCCTTTTTTTCACTAATTATCTCTTCTTCCATTTTTTCAATATTTCCACCACTACCTCTAATTTTCTTTATTTTTTACTTTATTTACTGAAAGATATAATCTATCACATATTCTTTCAACTTCCTCTTCTCCATCCTCCAGCGCTCCTTTCTCCCCTGTTTTCGCATTGAAATTGCCCTTCACTATCCATCTCTCCTCTCTCCCTTCCTTCTCCTTTACCGATTTTATCTCACCCATTATCTTGTCCAAGTTACCGCTTACGTAAACTGTTGCCAATCTCCATTTCTCCTTCTTCCATCTTACTTCTCTAATCATTAAACCCTCCTCCTTCACCCATTCTTCTTTACCTTCTAACTCTTTTCTGACTCCCATCATTATCCCACCTATTGCTCTTCCTTTCCTTCCAACCCTTTCTTTCTTTGCACCCTGTATTTTCCAATTAAACTCCTTTGGCACCCTATTCTTCATCTTCTCCCATTCCTTCTGTTCCAGCCACGTCTCCACCAAGCCCACGACATCCCACTCTTTTATCCTTTCCCAAAACCCTTCCTCTTTTCTCTTCACTCCCGCTGCGTTCCAAAAACTTATCTTTAGGCTTCCTTCTTGTTCCTTCCCCTCCTCCTCCCTCCTGGATTCCTTTCTTTCCCCTTCCTCCTTTCTCCCCTTTCTTCCTCTCTTTCACTCCTTTTTAATTTCCCCACTCTACTCTCTCTGACTTTTTCCCCCTTCCTCTCAGCCTTACCACACTCTCTTTCTCCTTACTCTCCCATTCCTCCCTCTTTTCTTCGCCCTCTCTACCCATCGTTTTTTCTCCCTCCTCACTACCCTCCCTTTTTATTTTTCCGTCTCCCTCTTTCCTACTTTTTCTCTCCTCTGTTCCTCTTTCTTTCCCCCTTCTTCTTGCTCCTCTCTCATTTTCCCTTCCATCTATCAAAACTTCTTTTTCCTCATCCCAACTCCACCACTTCCCCTCTATTCAAATCTTTCCGTACTTTACCCAAGTTCTCCTTTTATTCCTTCTTTTTTTCTCAGCTATCCTCTCCAGGCTCCATTGCATTTTTCTTTCCTTCAGGGTCATGTCATCCTCTATTCTTTTCATCCTCCCTTTCAACACATTCTTCTTCTGCATTACCTCTCTTTTTCTTACTCTATTTTTTAACCTAACTAAAACCATTTTTTTCTCTTTTCCCGTCTTTCTTTCTATCTCTTTTACCTCATTTTTTGTACACGCATCTACTTCTACAAATTTTTATATACCGGGCTGAAATTTTGCATGTAAATAGAGTATCATAGAAAGTATGTTCTCCTTTAATTTTCTTAAAATCCGTAAAATGATATGTATTTTAGGGGTTTTTATTTTTCAGAAAAATGTGTTTTACGCTGTAACTTTCTCAGTATTTGAGATATTGGTCTATTTTTAATTCTATTATATTCTTCAGTCTTTTCTACCCCTATTTTTTATATATAATGTTTTAACATTTACTTGATTAAACCCAACTTTATAAGGCTCCTATATCCGTACGGATTTCTCGAAATTTCAAATGTTTATATTTCAAGAACTAATCAACTAAATCTTAAAGAATTCTATATGAAATAGGGGTAGAAAAGACTAAACAATATAATAGAATTAGAAAAATTGCCAATATTATAAAACTTTAACTTTTAAAGATATACCTTAAGTCTCAACCACTTGAGACTTTTTAAAAATAGATGTTTTTGGACAATTTAGTATTAATTATTGGGCATTTTTTCTAATCCTGTTGTATTCTTCAGTCTTTTTTACCCTTATTTTATATATAATCTTTTAAAATTTGGTTGATTAGACCAAACTTTATAAGGCTTCTATGTATGTATGGATTCTTTGAAATTTTAAACGTCTGTAACTCAAGAACTGATTAACCAAATTTTAAAGAAATTATATATGAAATAGGGATAGAAATGATTTTGAAAAAGTGTACAAATATAAACTTGTACATTGCTTCCTCATAATTTTTAAGTGTGCAAGTAGAAACTTGAACATTCCTTCCTCATAGGTTTCAAGTGTGCAAATTATAAATTTGAACATTATTTTCTTACAATTTTTAAGTATGCAAATTTAAATTTGCACGTTGCTTAAGCAACATTTTATTTCACTCATAAAGCTTCCTCTATGAGGAAGCCAAATTAATAAATATCTACTAATAATTATGCATAAAAAAACAAGCTTTCTCAAAGAGGAAGCTTTATGAGCGAAATAAAATGTTGCTTAAGCAACGTGCAAATTTATATTTTGCATACTTAAAAATTGTGGGGAAATAATGTTCAAATTTATAATTTGCACACTTAAAAACTATGAGGAAGCAATGTTCAAATTTCTACTTGCACACTTATATTTTTATGTATGCAATATAAGTTAACATGTTTTAAAAAATATTATTAAGGTGTAAAGTCTGTGTTTCTCGTTTTACAAAGCACATTAAACAAAAAACTTTTACAGAGCTTATCTATATTCAATGTAAATTCAATGTAAAATGTATTAAAAAAGATTTGTTTGATATATCAAAGAGGAAACTTTCAGTTTCATTATAGATGGTACAACTACAGGTTCAATAAAAGTCAATTTTATTTTTTAAATAGAAACCCCATTTTTTAACGTTTTATGTGAAAATAGAAGTAAAAAGAAATATTTTTTATTTTGAACATTTTTTTAATTAAATACAAATTTTTCGAGATAATTGGTAGATATTAATACAAAACTGAGAGAGATAATATATTTAAAAATTGTTATTTTCTTACTTATCGACACATTAATATTTTTAATATTATAAACTTTAAACAAACGGAACATGAACAACACAATATTCCTTCTAAAAACTTTTTTTATGACACAAAATACACAAAATATAAAAAATAAAAAAAAACGGAGAGATTAGCGTTATACTGCAGATGTATTAAATTTAAATATTTTTATAATATTGTATACCTTTTTCTTCGTTGTTCCTTCTCTTCTCTTCTCTTTCTTTCTTCCTTCTCTATCTCTACCTTTCTCTCTTTCTATCTCTATCTTTCTGTCATTTTCTCACTTTCTATTCAACAAAATTTTCCTTTTCTTCTTTTTCTTTTCTTTATTTTCTGTAACTTTCATACCTTAAGCACGAAATATAAAACACATGAATTTTTAAACTTATACACTACCACTCATTAATTTCAATATACCCCTAGATTTGTTAATTTCTCTGTAAAGGATGAACATGATACGTATGTTTTGTACAGAAATGAATGCATTTGCTGTTATAAACACTTTCAACACTTGCATGCATTGTATTTTTATATATTATTTATATGAAAATCCTTGAAAACTGTAATTTTCGAAAAAACTGGGCTAACAGCCAGATAGAGTTTGATTCCTGGAAATAAAAAAAACACGCGTGCAAAGAAACCTTTTTTTTTTTTTTTAACGATGGGAAATCTTCTCCTGCCGGGTTCCCAGACCTGACTGGCAGGTCTGGTATGTGGCCCGGCAGCCCCCTCTGTGTCTAGGAGGGGGAAGACCCCCTCGCCCTCCGGGGAGAGGACGAGGAGAGTGTGGGATTCCACGCGCACGGGTGTCGATTATGGGGGATACCCCTGAAAGGGCCTGCCCCCAAGGCACCGCGTGACACGTGATCTACCCACTAAAACCCATCGAGTGTCCTACTCTGCGTCTATTGGGAGACGTCCGGGAACTTGTGATTACTGCATCCGGACGCCCCCCGACCCAATTGGGCCTTCACCTAAGAGCTAAGCTCTCGACTCATATGAGCCAGATATCTAATGTGTGACGGAGTGGGGACACCAGCCACCCCGTCACTCCTCCCGTTGTTTTATGGGAGGTGGTTCGACGCCCCGTTCTCCCGCCGGGACGCCGAACCTTCCGTCCTCCGGGGCGTCCCCCCGTCGGGGAGGATCCCCGGAGGTACAGCACTGTCACGTGCCGCTTGTTTTATAGCGGCGCTGAACCGCGGGTTGTTAATACCCGCGGTTGGATGGACTTGTCTAGTGGTGACCCGTCCATCCAGCAATCTATTATTGCGAGAGATCCGCCGCCTGGGGGGGGGTCTATCTCCCCCCGGCGGATTCTCTCGGCTTCCTCCTTGGAGGCCATCACCCTGCCGCAAAACTGGGTGAAGGCCCTCCATTTGAGAGAAATCTCTTCCCTCTCGACGATTGCCGCCACAATCGCCGAGAGGGAGAGATCCGGCCCGATAGCTTCTATCAGGACACGGCGCAGCCCCGCCCACGCAGGGCAGTATTGCAGCGTATGCTGCGCCGTGTCCCTATCCTCGTCGCAGTGGTGGCAACGGGTCGTGGCCTCCTTGCCTATGCGGTGCAGATACACCCCGAAACAACCATGTCCGGTTAGTATCTGCACCGCGTGGAACGTTACACCGTATCTCCGACTGGCTAAACATTTGGGTAGCCAGGGTCGGATGGCGTCGACGGTCCTTTGGCCGAACTCGGCGTTGATGAGCGACGCCCTCTAACGCTCGACCATGGCCGTCCTTTCCTGGAGCCTAATCGCGGCGCGAATCCTCGGCGTGATCCGGACCCCCCTGGCCCGCAACTCGTGCGTGCGCCGATAGACTTCGGCGCACTGTTGAGCCGCGAGTTCTAAGGGCGGGAGCCCCGCCAAGGCCGTCGCCAAGGCCAAAGCCGCGTACGAGACCGTGCAGTACGCTCGTGACACTCTAAGGGCAATGGTCCGCTGCATCTGACGCAGCTGCGTCCGCAAGCGGACCGAGCCCTTCACCGCTTGCACCCAGACAGGGGCACCATACAGTGCCACGGCGTGCACGGTCGTCGCGTATAGACGGCGAGCATGTCCGCTCGCCCCCCCCCCCCAGATTCGGCATAAGCCTGGCTAGGCTGTTCGCCGTAGTCTTGACTTTGGGGGTCAGGCGAGCGAAATGCCCGCCAAAGCTCCAGGTGCCATCCAACCAGAGGCCCAAGACTTTCATCTCGGCCCCCACGGAGACACGGGTTCCCTCGATCTCGATGTGGGCTGGGGGCGGCTTCCCCCTCCTCTTGCCGTAGAACACTATCTGTGTCTTTTGGGGAGCCACCCTCAGCCCTGCCTCCTTCATCGCTGCCACGACCATCCCTACTGCGACTTTCGTCTTCGCGATTGCCTCCTCCCACGTGTCGCCCTCGACTCCCAGGAAGGTGTCATTTGCGAAGCCGTTAAGCCAGCAGCCTGGGAAGAGGGCGACTCGGAGTACATGGTCGTACCCCAGGTTCCACAGGAGTGGTCCTAGGACCGACCCTTGCGGAACCCCCCGCACGACCAGGTGCAAAGAAACCTAACCTGACCTGACCTTGCGCGTGTATTTTCTTTATTTTCAGGTATCAGACATTATCCGGCTGTTAGCCCCGTTTTCTTCGAATCTACAGTTTTCAAGGATTTTTACATAATATATAAAAATCGATGCAAGTGAAATGTTTATAACAGCAAATGCATTCATTTCTGTGCAAAACACGTATCATGATGTTCAGCCTTTGCAGAAAATTCAATGAATCTGTGGGTGTATGTTGAAATTAATGAACGGTAGTGTATATAAAGAAGTTAACTAATATATAAATTTAAATATATTTGTAATATAATAAATATTTTTATAATATATACCTTTCTCTTTATTGTTCCTTCTTTTCTCTTTCTTTTTTCGTTTTCTGTCTCTATATCTTTCTCTCTTTCTACTTCTACAACCTTTCTGTGATCTTTTCACTTTCTATTCAACAAAATTCTCCTCTTCTCCTTTTTCTTTTTTTTATTTTCTTTAACTTCCGTACCTTAAGTACGAGATACATAACACATGAATTTTTAAAAGTATATATGTAACATAAAGTAAATATGTGACAAAAATTAAGTAATATATAAATTTAAATGTTTTTGGTAAATCTTGAATATATATAACGCCCTCGCCCTCTAAAATTTTAAAATTTGGTGTATTTTGAGTTGTAAAAAAGATTTGGAGAAGAAAAAAAATTGTTGCTCATGTTCCATTTGTTTATAATTAATATTTAAAATGTTATGATGTCGGTATAAGTAAGAAAATGATCATTTACAGATATAATTAGATCATATTAAACGTATTCCTGAATTTTTTAAAATAATTAGTAAATTATATCCTTCTATTACTTTCACATAATTATATATTTTAGAATTATAATCTAGATTAAAGCAGAGAATAGTAGAAATACAGAGTATTCGCTTTAACCAAAAGTACATCAAACTGTGGTCTGCTAGATAGATTTTTTTATTTAAATCACAAAGTAAGTTTTTAAATTTTAGTTGATAACTATATTAAATAAGTATTTAACAGGTTCTAATTATATCCATAACACTGTATTTCTACTATTTTAAACAAAATTTGTTTGATATCAAAGAGGAAACTTTCATTATGGATGGTGCAACTACAGATCAAATAACAGTCAATTTTATTTTTTAAATAAAAACCTTATTTTTTAATGTTTTATGCGAAAATAGAAGTAAAAAGAAATATTTTTTATTTTGAACATTTTTTAAATTAAATACAAATTATTCGAGATAATCAGTAGATATTAATGCAAAAGTGAGAGAGATAATATATTCATAATTTGTTATTTTCTTACTTATCGACATCATGATAGTGTTTAAATATTATAAACTTTAAACAAACGGAACCCGAACGATATTCTTTCTCAAAATTTTCTTTTATGACGCAAAATACACAAAATATAAAATTTTTTTTTAAAAACAGAGAGATTAGCGTTATGCTACAGATGTACTAAATTTAAATATTTTTATAATATTGTATACCTTTCTCTTTATTATTCCTTCTCTTCTTTTTTCTTTCTTTCTTCCTTCTCTATCTCTATCTTTCTCTCTTTCTCTATCTCTATCTCTGTCATTTTCTCACTTTCTA
>NW_020225454.1:0-13154 GCF_003070985.1 Temnothorax curvispinosus
GTTTCTCGGTCACGTGTAATGTGAGAACGTCGGCTGGGTCGTTCGCCGGCATGTCCTCTAACGTCACGTGAGGTGTGAGTATCTCGACCGGCTTGTCCGTCACGTTCAAAATGCTGACCGGGCATTTAAATTCGACTGGCTTTACGAGGCAATGCCCGATAAAAACTCTGGGAGTAGGTTTGCCGCTTTTTACGATGCCTACTCGGTTATGATCGGAGACGGCTTTCACGATGGTTTCGCTGCGGGACGGTAGAGTTATCTTTCGATATGGTCGAAGTTTGAAAGTGGCTTTACCTATTTTCAACTGCTTCGATGTGTTCGAAATATCGGCCTTGTGTTTAGTTAGGAAATTGTTTCCTAATATTCCCTCATATTCGATAGGGAAATCGTCCTTCACCACGTACATTGTGTGGCGTATTTTTTTATTTCCGAGATCCACTGTCGCTTTTATTTTCCCTAACGTGTGGATTTGGTGTCCAGTTACGCCGGTTAACGCTAACCGTTCTTCCCGCACCATCGTTTTACCTTTTAAATTTCCGACTTTTATTAATGTCAATGTCGCTCCTGAATCTAGCAGAAGATTCATTTCCCCTTTTTCCGCCTCCTGTATAGGCAACGTTATCATATCTAGCGGGCCCACCTTGTGCTTCTCCGTTATCTGTGATACCCTATATGTCTCAGCGGCGCATGCCTTATTTTTTCTGGGCTTCTCTTCCTCCTCGCTGCTGCTGCTGAAGGATGTGTCCTCGCTAGATTCGTTTGATTTTGTTTTTCTCACTGTGCTTACTGGTGCTTTTTTAGCAGCTTCCGTTTTTGATCGGTTCGGTTGCTCGGATTTCGGTCGCCCGTTTAGCGACCAGCAGTCGTCTCGATTGTGCCCTGCTTTCTTGCAATACGAGCACTCAATGGTGTTGATTCCACCAGGCTTTTCCGCTTTCGGCAGAGTGTATTTGCTTGCATACCGGCTCGAGCGGCAATCTCGCCCGTAATGACCGGTCTTCCCGCATTTATACGGGAATTTATTCCTTGACGTCGGCTGTCCGTTTCTCGGGGAGGGGCCTCTGACCTTTTCTTCCGCGCTGGCGCCGGTTATCACCTTCTGGAAGCTCTGGTATCTTTGTGCTTGCACTAACATTTTAATGTCTTTGTGCAGTCCAATTTGAAAGTCGTGCAAGGCTAGTCCGTGCCAGTTCTGAGCTGAGCGTTGAATGGCGGCCGAAGAGGACGACCACGACGGCTCGCGCCGCCACGGAAGCCTCGCAGCAAGGAAGATCCGCGGGAGGCCAAGGCACGGGACCGAGCTCGGATCCCCGGGACCGGCGCGAGAACGCCGATCGGTTTACCTCGCCCAGGCCCGGCACGTCAACCAAACCTGCTTCCCGACCAAGCCCGACACGCCCCGCTCCTCAGAGCCAATCCTTATTTCGAAGTTACGGATCCAATTTGCCGACTTCCCTTACCTACATTAGTCTATCGACTAGAGGCTCTTTACCTTGGAGACCTGCTGCGGATATGGATACGAACCGGCGCTACACCTCCACCATTTTAATGCTTTCTAGTATCGCTTTTTGCTGTTCTTGCGAGTGCCCTTGGCCCTCTTCCATGGCCTCGTACAGTTCTCTCGCTAGTTTCTCGACTCGACGCCCAAATTCCTGTGCGCTTTTGCCAGTTTTTTGTTTTAACGAGTTGAACTCCAGCTGCAGGTGGGTCATGCCGCGCTTTCCGAGATATTCTGTTTTGAGCTCGCGCTTCAGCTGGTCGAAATCGCGAATATCGCGCGTGTCAAAGTCGGTCATAGCTTTGCCCTTGAATTTCGTGCATAATATTGCTTCTAAAAGCATGGTTTTGTCCGCGGGCTGTATATTTTTCATTGCGTACGTGCTTGCGCTAATGAATTCGCGAACGCGCTCTCTGGATTCTCCGTTCATTTCGGAAGGCATGTTACGGGCTTCCTTTAGGCTAAGGAATCCTATGTGGTGCCCTGGCTGACTACGGACGTCGCTTTGCGTCCGCCCGTAGGTTACGTCCAGCGGGTCCTGGCTGCGTACGCGTCGCTCTCGCGCGTCGGAGCGATCGTAAGTAGCGGATTCTAGTCGACTCAGGCGTTGCTGCCCTGCATCTCGCGGATTGTGCGCAGGACTTCTACAGAGTGCTTGCGGCCTCTGTACGGTCCATGCGTTCCTACATGTCGCGCATCATGCATAGTACGTCGCTGAGCACAGAGCTTATTGCTCCTGGGCTTATTTGCGTCGGCTCGGGGGTTCGACTTTGGTCAGTTTCTGACGGTCGCCCGTTAGCCGCAGGTCTGAGCCGCTCTATTTCGGCGTTAATTTGCGCAGGCGATATGTCCTCACGCGGCGCAATGGTCGCGGCAGCTCGTTGCTGGCTCATCTTGTTAGCCTGAGGAGTATAATTCTCTTCCGCGAGGTCGAATATATCGCTTTCTTACGATGTCAGGGAGAATTTTCCTCTTCCTGCGTTCTTGCTCTGAGTATCGGCCGAGGTGTCCGATTGTGCGTCACCGTCGGTCGGGGGCAATCTGTGTGCGTCACTGTGTTCGTCACCGCTTTCGTGCGCGATATTATCTCGCGGGTCTGCGTTTGCGTCACAGAGGCTAGCGTCTAAAAACTCAAATTCGCGTTCTACTACGGGGTGTAATTCGAGCAATGGCGTGTTATCGTCGGCGAGTTGCGCGTCTAGATTCTGTCGCACGCGGTCTAGTTCGGTGTTCGTGAGTCGTGCGGCGCGTAAGTTTCGGATACTGTTTTCGATAGCTCGTTGCGCGCGCTCGCTCAGCACGAAGGACGCGTTGCTGACAGGGGGGTGCCGGGATAAGTCGTCCGACATCTATCGGCGCTTACGCTTGTATACCCTGTAATCGCGAAATTTCTTTCGGCGTTCGCGGTTGTATTTCCTGTAAACGCGAAATTGATTCTCGGCGTTCGGTCGCGGGAGACGCTCGCTATTTCTACACTCGGCGCGTGCCGTGGTCGGCTTATAAAGTGTTTCGGACTTACAGTACCGCCGCGCAGCACATGGTGTCCGCTTTCTGCTGTGCTGTTTCGCTGGCTCGGTGCGTCCCTGTGGCGCTGCCTCGGGCTGGCGAGTCCGTGCGGTAGGTCAGGGTCTCTCCGATGTCGCTGATATGGGGCACTCGGCGGCTGCTACCGTTGTTTCACTCACTCACTCGGGATTTGTCTGGCGGTTCCCCTCTGGGATGTACCGCCGTCTAATGATCCGTTCCCGTATTGCAGGCGCAGAACTGGCAGGATGTCCTCTCGTCCGGTTGGCAGATCTCACCGCTGCCACCAATTTGTTGTGCCGTACCTTGGATCGCAGGGTCGGCACGGAGTTCTTTAGAATCCGCCGGGAGGAAGGAGAAACACTTTGCCAGATTGTTGGTTGAATAACGTTTAATAAAGTTATTGTTAGAATGATACAGGTATCTTCTTATTTCACTGCCCTGACTTGCGGGCGTTCACAATAGAGTAGATTACGTTCGGTCGTGCGCGATATCGCCTTTCGGTCTAGACTGCCCGCCACTTCTCGGAAGGGCGGGCTTTTATCACTTGCGCATTAGCTTCCGCGAGGCTGACTTAGCTTATGCCCGGAATGTATTTGGCAATAGCCGGAACTCGCGCTGGCAATTGGGTGATGCCCGGAATGCCACCTAAGATGTATTTGGCAATAATCGGACTTGCGCTGGCAGCTCTGTGTCGCAACTAGGTCAACTCGACTTCCGTCTCACAACAAATCATATAATATATTATATAAAATATTATATAAAATTATATAAAATTATTATATAAAATATGTATGGGCGCTAATTCCTAATTTTTGCTCAGAGCGGTATTCTACCTTAGTCTGCTACTGCTTATTCTAACTTAGTCAGCTACTGGGTGCGTGCGTAGGAGTTGGCCCAAGGTATGTGAATCGCAAAGGAGGAAAAGAACGGGGTCGACGCGTCGACGCAATTTGTATATGTTTATAACATAGTGTATTTACATAATGTACAAGGGGTCGTATGTCAGTGTAGACCAGTTATGTCGTTGCTTTACACGGTAGCCGCCTTGCTTCTTTGTCTGGGTGCCGACGTCTCGCAGGTTCTTCCTATATATACTAACATAAATAACATAAATAATTTTTGCATAAAATGCTCTTTGGTTTCAACTTGAATTTTGAAATCATACGAATGATATTAATAATAATAATGACTAGCATGTATTGGAAAATATTGAAAATATAATTTGAAAAACCCCCTACGTCGAGTCCGCCAAAGCGCCCATCTACTGACAGTTGACACTGTATTCGGTGCCTCACCCCAACCGTCGTCGTCGCGCACGCACGAAAAAACCGGCCCGTCTAACAATCCTGGGCGGCAGGCTTTCGACCCCGCCCTGTGCCTCGTTGCACAGTGGAGCGAACGTCTCATTTTTCGGTTATTTGCTTGTAACTTTTACATTTTTCAATGAAATGACTTGAAACTTGACATAAATAATGTACGATTATTATACATTTAGTGTATAAAATCAAAATTATTTAATTAACAATTTTTCATAAAGCGCATAGATAATTTTTTTATTTTTTAAATACTTTTTAGAGTTTTCTTTAAGTCGGTTCTATTTTAAAACATTTTTTTTATTTTATATTTTTTTAGTGTTTTATTAAATTAATATGAATAATTATTATCGCATATTTCCTTACTGCTCCGTACCCTGATGTTTTAGTTGTGAGTTTTATAATAGAAAAAGAACTGTTTTTCTTGCTTCTCACATCTATTTCTTGAACTTAATCATCATCTACATCATTATCGCTGAAATATAATAAACATTTTGCATCTTCAGTTAATTCTTTCTTTTTATGTCCCATAATTTTTCGCAAATTAGATATTATTTGATCTGAAGCAATTATCAAATTATTAAAAATATCTTGATTATTTTGTATTCGCGACATTTTTAGCGAATAATTTTCTCTATATTTTTTAAAATATTAATGGTTTGCTTCCAGAGCATCTTCAGATAATTGTCCTATTGGTACGATAGCATTTTTTATAATATCATTGCCATGAATCAATAATTTGTGAATTGAGCCTGGCATGTAGTACCATGGGTATAATGATACAAATAATTTGGCAGTTCTAAAAGCATAGGATTCGAATTCCAACACGTTAATACTATTACCGCTAGCGATTACTTGCAACAAAACTCCAAATCTAGTTATTAAATTCTCATCTAAACCTCGTCTAAACCTGTAATGGCAGCTGATAATTCTGGAGCAAAAAATTTTCTGGCCGTGTTGCCATCATTAGATGTACCTTTTCCTTGTTTCACGAAGTCTATTAAGAGACCTGCTTTTGTTCTGAAGGCAGTCTGTATCTCTCTTTTTCTTTGCTCGACTTTGCTCAGTTTATGACTCTTATTCTTCGCTGACCAACATTTGATATTAATTTTATACGAAATATGTAATAAGCATTCAAAACAGCGAATCCAGCAATGTAATGAAGAAAGTCCGAACGAAAAGTATTCATCTTTCACAATTTTTTGTTTCATTAAATTTAAATTGTTCATTTCACTTGGAGAAGCGCCACAAATATAACATTTTATTGATGATTTAGTATTTGTCATTATGTTACAGATTTTATTGTCGATCATAGTAAATAAAAGCGTATGCTGTATCGAAATACCTTCTTCGGAAACAGTTGATATCAAAAAAGATATTTCTTCCTTAATTCTCTCAGTAATAGCTTTAACTTCAGTTTCTTGTTCCTTCACAAATTTGAATTTGATCGGTCTACAGAAACGAGTTGAGGAAGGGGTATCGTTTGTCTACAACACTTCGCCATTTTCATTAAAATAAATTTTTATTGGTACAAAACTGCATATAAAAATACTAGAATCATCGTATAAGGGATAATCAAAATTCAACTTGTAAAGCGATTGATCGGAAGCACCATCGCATCCCCATTTAGATATCATCGTTAAATTTGCAGATGCACTTAAACGAGGACGTAGCAGTTTAATGAATCTAAAAGCAGTATGATCCAAAAGACTTTGTGTAGAGAGACTTTCCTATTTCAAAAATTTCTATTGTTTCTTGCTGTGGAAAACAATCTTTTTTCGATAATTGAATTTGATAATAACTAAGTAGTGCTCTAAATCTAAATTTGATGACGTCACGAATAATATTATATTGATCGCAGTTATGCTTTCGGCAGAGTCTTTAGAAAGTAACCTATCGAATTACTAGAATTTCAGTATTCACGAAAATGTCATACTTTATCAGATCATTTTGAGGAAATAACAAAGGATAAAATCAATTATAAGCACATTTATTTATAGTTTAGGATATATATTAACATAAAATCTCGTCAAAATTTGAATTAAACGTTTTTTATTTTTTCGTCCAATATCCGGTTTTTGATAGATTCGCCCCACTGTGCGCCGGTGCGCCCTCCTTAAAACAGAGAGGGCACCGGAGAGGCGCTGCACAATTCTGGGCCCTATGTCCGGGCTCGCCGCAGCGGTAACATTGACCGGAACGGTCAATCTCACTGCGGCATTGTGCCCGGACATATCCCCCCTCCAGGCACCTGAAGCACTGCAGGGGCCGCTGCTCCAAGAGATCGACCCCTGCCAGTGCCCAGCCCACCGTAAGCCTACACTCCGCCACGACCCTATTGGCCGCAGCAAGAAGGCAGCGAACCCACGCGGTCCCTGTTCCACTTGGGGCCCGTCTTATGGGCCCCACCTGTATCAAGCTGGCGGGGCACGCGCTTTTGCGCGCCAGCGTTTCCGCCAACTCGGCCGTGGAGACAGAGTCGTCCAGGCCATTGACGCGGATTTCCGCAGTCTTAACGGGCCTGGCGACTCTGACTCCCACCCTTCCAGCGACCGCCTCTGCCACGCGCTGGCAGAGTAGGTCCGCCTTGAAACTGTCTGGTCCCGGGACCTCCAGGGTGAGAGCTCCGGTGATTGCGCGTTTCACCCGGAACTCACCTACCCCTAGATCCTGAAGGCTAACCCTCCTCCGGATCTCCGCCATCACTTTACCATACTGCCCCTCGGGGCAAATAATAATGACGGCGGTTGCCCTCGGGAGCTGCCGCCTCGTCTTCTTGGCTGGCGCAGTCTGACCTAAAGATCTTGCCGCGCCGGTCTTACTGGTTTCTCCGGGGCGGAAAGAAGAGGGGGCGAGAATAGGGCCTCCCCCTTCCTCATCTTCCGCCTCCCTACCACCTTCGCTCGGGCTCAGGCTGGGAGGCTCGTCGGGGTACATCCGACGTAACGGCTCCCTTTTGCCGCGTCCCCGAGGCTCCAGCGGGGGCCCTCGAGGCGGTCTTGTCTTCCCCTCTGGCAGTCTGGGTGGTCGAGACGGCGGGGACAGTCGCGAGCGCGGCTTTCCCCCCATCTTTTCCCTTCCCTTCCTTGCCCCCAGGTATAGCGGCAGGGGTCGGTTCTGCCGCCTGGCCCAAAGGCTTCGGCTTTACCACCGTTCCCCCGCTCGCCATCTATTAAAATGGGCTGTTATCCTGGCAGCGAGTCGCTCCTCCATCTGTGCCTCGGCAGACGGATCGGCCCAACCCGGCCCATCCGCTATACGGGTCATCCCTCCGAGCCCGGGGGGAGCCGCGGCCGGACTCGTCTGCATCTGCAGGCCCGTTTTAGGCCTTGGGCCCGTATTAATTTGGCCGGGGCTCGGTGTTTTTACCCTCCTCCTTTTGAGGAGGCGCTTTCGCTCAACGGAGGCGGCCGTCAGTTTGTCGTCCGAGGACGTCCCAATGGCGACCTCCTTCAGAGGGGGCGCCTGGCCCCGCCTCACCTCCTCCAGCTGCTTCTTGAGGGAGAAAATCTCGCCCCTCAAAATCTCCAACTCGGCTTCTCTACCGTCCGGGGAGCTCTCCTGGGCCCGGTTCGCCAGCTCACACGCAGCCGCCTCGATGGTGGAGGCGGCTACGTTGAGGGCCTTCTTCACGGTCCTACTGAGGCGTGCGGTCGTCCTGTTGATCTTGTCTATGGTCTCACAAATTCGAGCACCCTAAGAGCAAGGTCTGGCGTGGAGACGCTCTTCACCTCCGCCCGGGCTTCATTGCGGAGCTTTTTCCGTTTCTTAGAAAGGGCCGCCTCCACATCGGGGTCTGTCGTCCTTTCCTCCTGCCTACGCTTCTCCTCCTCACGGTACTGCTCATCCGAGAGCCCCGTAAACTCGTTCCCGGTTTTGTATACCGATACCGGCGTAGACACTTCCGCCGGCATTGCTAATGCCGCCGCCGTTGCCACCGATACCGTCGCCTTTATCGATGCTGCTGAGGTGGTCCTGGACAGGCCACCAGCCAACGCCAATGTCACCGACGACATCGAAGCCGCCGAGGCTGACCTGGCCAGTGCCTTCCGCTTACCCGATCCCGGCGTTCCAGCCGGCGCCATCGGGGTTGCGAATGCTACGAAGGTGCTCCCCTTTATTCCGGAAGCTACCGCCATCGCCTTCTGCTTTGCCGAGCCTGGTTTCCACCTTCGCCACACTTTGCTGATGGCGCTATCGCTCTCGACAGCGATGTTCTTCTTCACACTCGGGGTGGGAACCCCAGCAAGATTAGCATTTTTGTTTAAAATTTCTTTGTTTGTACTCGTCATTTTTGTTTTAATAAATAAATAAATAAATATACTCCTCCCTCCGTGTCTGTGTGTGTGTTAGTTTGCGTATATGTGTGAATGTGAGTGTGGGAGTGGACAAGTATACGTGTGTGTGTATGTGCGTGCAACCAGTGCTCACCTACTCTTTATCCTCCAGGCGATGCAGATCCAGCGAGTTCCTGTACTCGGTGTCGGAGGGCATCGGCCACAGGGCGGCAGTGGCCTCGGGAGTGCTTCCAACGGCAACGTGTACGGTCCCATCCGGTCACCAGCCGGCAACACACGCGCCGTGGGATTTTTGCAACATGGTGGGGCAGCCCTCGCATACTGGTTAGGCAGCGACAGGCCTCTGTACTATGTTGCAGCCATAGAATGCCATAACTATGTTTATCTCCTGTACCCTCTGCCGCACCCACGACCGACGCCAGAACCCCGAAGGAACCTACCAAACCCACAACACCCGGAGGCCTCCAGGTGGGCAACAACGTCCGCGGACCCAGACCCGGGAGTACGTCCCGGCGGCCCCGCGGACGACGAAACCCCTATCCAGGCGGCCCAGACCCAGAAATACGTTCTGGCGGCCCGCCCGGCTCTTCCCCCTACTCCGGGCCAGCATGCTGGTTACAGACTCCTACCTTCCGCGGATCATGCCTCTCCCCTCTTTTTATTTGGTTTTCTATTTTTTCTTACATGGCCGCAGAAGGGAAGGAACCCCGCCATCCCCCATCCTGCCGGAGCACCGGCGTGCAATGGATGAGCGATGCCATCCCCCATCCCGCCGGAGCACCGGCGTGCAATGGATAGGTGATGGGAACGGGGCCCCCTTCCTCTCCTCCCGTGTTTTTCATTCGGGGTTGTCTTCCCTAGGCTGGCAGAGAGAATATCCTCTCCTAGCGGTCCCAGAAGACCGGGCGTTTGCACTCAGGGTCGTCATCCCTTACCGACGCATTAAGAGCCAGCGAGAGAGACACATAGTGCCTCACCCTGGCGGGATCGCCGCACCCCATGGAACAGGCGTAACTCCCCAACTGGGAAGGACGCCCGTTCGGTGTGCTCTTGGACCCTGCTCATCTCTACCGGGTTCTCCCAGTGTCCGAGAACGCTAGTACTATCCCGCTAGTACTAGTAGATCACGGAGACAGGAAGTCCTCTCACCGCGACAAGGTGGCACACCCCGAGAGGTAGTTCGGACACGAACCATAGCATGGATACAAACCCATGTATCGTTACCCGAGTCCTCTCTGATCGTTACCGAGCGTAACGCCGCAGTTGACGTCCACTTTTTCAGAGAGCAGATTAGGACAGACGTCCCCCAAAGCCGGATGGCCGCTTTCAGGTTTCTCTCTGGTTCGAGCGTCTGGTAAACAACAAGTTCGGGCGCACGATGAAGACGCTATGTACGGACAACGGTACCGAGTACCGTACCGAGAGGATGAGCGAGTACATGAAGAAGAGGGGAATCACGCTCGAGACCACGGTTCCGGATATACTCCGGAACAGAACGGGAAGTCGGAGCGAGAAAATCGCACAATAGTAGAAGCAGCGAGAACGATGTTGCAGGCGAGAAAGCTGCCGTCGCACTTTGGGCGGAAGCAACTGCTACAGCGGTCTACACACTCAACAGGACTGGGCAGTCGAGAAAGGGCGGAAGTCGTACGCTGTACGAGATGTGGACGGGGAAGAGACCAGATCTTCGCCACATGAGAATCTTCGGCTCCGACACTTACGTCTACGTGCCGAAACAAAAGCTCACAAAATTCGATCCTCGAGCGAAGGAAGAAGTTGATCCTCGTGGGATACGACAGCAAATTGTCGAACTACAGGTGTTACGATCCTGTCACAAAAGTTGTGTCTGTTTCTAGGCATGTGGCGTTCAACGAACAAGAGAGCGGAGTAGGATCGGAGGTACCAGTGTCTGAGGTCGAACTTACACTGACGATGCAGAGCGAGATCGAAGAAGAAGACTATCAAGATGCAGAAGATGGTAACGGAGCTGTCGTCGGCAACGCAGGAGCAGACGATGTGGCCGCCGACAACGCGAGAGCGAGACAAGCAGCAGGGAGAGTCGAAAAAGACGAGATAGAAATTATCGAGGACGTTCGACAACAGCAGGAGCAAAAAGCGTCGGTACCAAGGGCGTTGCGCGATCAAACGACGATTCGTCAACCGGATAAGTACGAGCTGTGTCTCGTGGAATACAATACTCCAGCGACGTATCAAGAAGCTGTATCAGGTCCAAAGGCTATTCAGTGGGCGGAAGCCATCGAGGATGAGCTCGATGCACATCGAAAGAACGGAACGTGGGAGATAGTGTCAAGAATCCCAGGCGGAAAAACCATAGATTCCAAATGGGTTTTCAAAATCCTACGCAACACGGAAAGAAACGTGGTCAGATTCAAGGCACGGCTGTGTGCCAGAGGTTTTATGCAGCGAGAAGGCGAGGATTATTCGGAGACATTCTCACCGGTCGTGAGGTACGACTCTTTTCGAGTACTCCTAGCGATCATCACGGAAGAAGACCTAGAAGCAGCACAGTTCAATGTTCGAACTACGTTTTTCCATGGACTCTTGGACGCGGACGTCAGGATGGAGATTCCAACGGGACTGGAAGTCAACGAGGGTCGAGAGAAAGTGCCTTCTCAAGAAGGCATTGTACGGACTCAAGCAGGCACCGCGCTGCTGGTATCTGAAAATCGCGAGTGTTCTGAAACGTTTCAACCTGAAAAAGACAAATGCAGACAAATGCGTGTATGTCGGTACCTATGATGGGTGTAAGTGTACCTCGCGCTGTTCGTAGACGACGGGATAATTGCAGCGAAGTCTGCGAATGTAATCGCGAAAATTATCGGCGAGTTAAGTAAAGAATTCAAGATAACGATCGGGCATTGCAGTAGCTTCGTCGGGATGCAAATAAGTCGAGATCGCGAGTCAAGGTCGATTGCATACGCGGTCAATTCGGTCAGCAAATTTCTGAACGAGCATAAAGAGAGTCACTGGCGAGCAGTGAAGCGCATCATCGCGTATTTGATCGAGACAGTGAATATGGGAATCGAATTCCGAGCATCGGAGACGGGAGTCGAACTCGTTGGGTATTCGGACGCAGATTTCGCGAGCGATATAGCGACCAGAAGGTCGACGACGGGTTACGCGTTTTGCATGGCAAACGGAATTGTAACGTGGTCGTCTCAGCGACAAAAACTCGTGTCAATGAGTACGACGGAATCAGAGTATATCGCGGCATCTACAGCGACAAAAGAAGCCGTGTGGCTACGCGCGTTGTTGAGCGAATTAGGGTACCTGCGAGACAAACCGACAAAACTGTCGATAACCAGAGCGCGATTCGTTTAATTCACAATCCGGAATTTCACAAGCGCACGAAACACATTGACGTGAAGTTTCACTATATTCGCGAGAAAGTCGAAAACGATGAAATCAATGTAATCTTCGTGCCTACCGAGGCTCAGTTGGCGGATATATTCACCAAAGCGCTACCAAAGAGTAGATTTATTGAATTATATACGAGTCTGGGCCTGTGCATAAAACGCTCCGACGGCGGAAGTGTTGAGATGAGTCATCGCATTTAATGCGCGCGCCAAACAGCGGTAACGAATATATACAAGAGAAGCCGAGCGTGGCCGAGCATCTTCATATCACGTGCTCTGCGAGCGTCTTCACGGAAAAAGTCAGTTACAAGCGAACTACCGTTCAGATAGCACGAGGTGTATCGGAATAAAGCTGTGTTCACCTTTTTCAAACTAAGACGTTAAATATTATTCTCCTACGTCGAGCTTCTCTCTTTTCGCAAAGATATCACAACTTTGCCTCATCAGTTTATATTCACGGATATATGTATAATAACTCTATTTAATAGAGATCACAGCGTGTATTTATCGACAACAGCAGTAATATGACAAAAGCAACAATTGCTAAATCTCAAACTACTGCGTACTACTGAGACCGAGTTACCGATGTTTTAATAAAAATCACAACTTTAAAATAATACATTCAATTTTAATTATTTATTGGATTTATATTAAGATCTATATAAAAATCACAACTTTAAAATAATACATTCAATTTTAATTATTTGTTGGATTTATATTAAGATCTAACGGTTGCCAACAAAGCTATACCTTTGTCGGCAACTTTGTCGCTGTCGCTATCGCTATCGCTATCGCCTATTGTACAAGGGGTTTAAGATTGCCGGAAAAATCAACTCAAAAAAGGTGATTTATCAAAATAACCATTTAGCATTGGGAAATATGCATAATGACCGGGAAATTTGATTAATTCTTCTCTATTAATCATTTTTACCGAACAAATTGGGAATTATGCATATTGCCCGGCCATTATGCATAATTCCCAATTAATCAAATTGCCCGTAACATATATACAGGGTGGTCCATTTTAAAAGAAGCAGGCAAATATCTCGAAAAATATAAAACATACGAAAAAATGTTTCGAAGAAAAGTTGTTTGGCTCGAAGGGGGACATAAGATGATGCCATTGGTTTGACCTTAGATG
>NW_020225454.1:13164-38164 GCF_003070985.1 Temnothorax curvispinosus
TATATATATATATATATATATATATATATACTTTGCATAGTGTGTGGTGATGTTCTCTTTTGCGGGTATGCATTATCGGCGGAAGCAAATTGAGAACATTTAAATATGGGATTTATTCTCTTTGGGTGTTACTTTTATTTAAGGGTTCATATTTTTTGGGTTTAAAAAATTTACTTAAAGTTTTTTAAAGTTACTTAAAGTATTTTAAAGTATTATAAAGTATACTAACCGTAATAATAGTAGACTAATAGTATACTGACAGCCGAGCGTAAAATTTTCTTCAAGTTATTAACCTCAATAAAAACTTTATAAGCAAGTCGCAAATATACTTTAAATTTACTTTTAACAAACGTAATACTTATAAATATACTTTAAGTTCACTTTTTATAAAGATAATACTTAAAGCTGATTTTAACTTATGCGTGTTGTTTCAACAGTATACTTAAAAAGACAAGTTCCCTTTTTCAGTACACTTGCACCACACGAGACATTAAGAAATATTATATCATATGCGACCCGATTTCCTTTGGTCTCGCTAGCCGGAGGGGCGCGGCCGCAAATTTCTCTGTAATATCTAATAACTCAACAATACCTCCCGATACAACTATTCCGATGGGCGCCAGGTGCGATTACGCGCACCACATTTGGTGACTTCAGGTCTGCTTTCAATAACCTCTACCCAGACGTGAGCTCAGGGCGTTGGTAACGTTCTTTTGAGGAAGAGCGAGGAGGGACGTAGCGCAATCAACACAAATTAAACAGTGACAAAAATATATTTCAGAGAAATAGTAAACAGAATAAGGTGGGAATTCAACGGTAGATCAAAGACAAAATTCCGATGTTAAATCGAATCGGTAGCTAGTGCATGCGCGGGGCACGCGACAATCTTATGCCCGCGAGACGCTCCTTTCGAGCGGGCACGGCGATGCCTGCCCGGACGACGGCGTGAAATACCCGCAGAACTCCCGGACGAGTCCGACAATTACGATCCGCATGAACGCAAATACGCAATGGTCCCAATCCGTGGCGAATATACGATGTCGTCAATCCGAATACGCAATGATTTTCCCGGTCGTGACGCTGCACGTTAACAAACGTACAGACGACCGCGAGCACGCAATACCATCAATCTGAGCACGCAACAATTACCAATCTCGACACCCCGCATAAATCCGATCTACGGTGTCTCTCACACGCACCGCACGGCACATACAACGCGAGTTCACAAAGCACAACGCCGCGTAATAACAATCTTCCCGAACACGCAATATTCCCGAATACGCAATCGTACGGTCCCTTGCGACCAAGCGCGACGATACTTGCCCGCACGACACAACGTAAAATATCCGCCCGCCGGTCAACCGCTCTTTCCAGCGTTCCCTCCGTGTCCTTCCTTCCCACGTTGCGACACTCCGGTCGTTACATTCACATCATCCCTGATTTCATACTCCGGCACCGCCTGTCGCTCCTACAAAATCTAACTAAAAAATGATTAGCACGAGTGACCCTCCCCTACTCGGGCCGAGGCGCCATCCCCGACCTTCCCCTCGGCCGAGCTACTGTCTGGGTGGAGGACGCGACTTTATCACGTCACAACTCCCCCTTCCCAGACGAGAGCCGAGGGGACTTAGGCCCCGACAACCGCAACCACCACTTCGGCACCGGTCAATGCCACCATGCCACAATCAACAAAATCAGTCATATTCTCTGCCCACTCGGAAAACTCTCGCAACCTGTCCCCGCCGGCAACATCACGGATTCCGGATACCGATACCGAACCGAACGCCCACGACCTCCACTCGAACCGTAACACCCAAACGGCGTCTCCGCTCGCGAAACAAATTCTTCCCCGCAGGTGGGTAGGAGGATAAAGACAACACAACAAACGTCCCTGCATCACCCTCTATGGCTGCGTTCGGGGAGACGCTATTAGCGCTGACAACGTCATTCTGTCTCTGTTACTTACTGAAAGTTGAACAAGGACAGACCACGCTCATAGCGCTAAAAGCGCGCTCCCCGAACCCAGCCTATATGTGACAGGGGTTACATGGCTCTCGGTATCTTCGGCAGTATCGGCAACTCGAACCCTAATCATCGGGGGCAGGAAGGTGATAAGGCTTTAGGTCCTGAACATGAACCTTCCCGACATGTGATCCGTCCGGCCGCTCAAGCTCATAAACGACCGGAGAGATCACCCGCTTGATCCTAAACGGCCCCTAGAACTTCGGTGCCAACTTTTCCGCAATATTCTGGGCTGCTGACGACAGTACATGCTGCCGTCTTAACACCAATTCGCCGGCGCGAAATCTGCGCGGCCGCCTATGTAAATTATACCTCGCGGCCTGCTATTGGCTGGCCTGTTTGAGGTTTTCCGTCACCCACTCTCTAACCGCGCTCATGTCCGCCATTCGTCGGATGTCGTAATTGAGCAATTTCGTCATCCATACACTGCTTTTCACTTTTTATTTTTTCAGCAGTTTCTTTTGTGTATTCAAATTGTATTGCTCTGCAATATCTCGTTGAAGAAGGTCGATCATTATTCCAAATAATAATATTTTTATCGTAAAATGAAGTAAGACGTAAGGGCATCATCTGTGACTAATTCTTGATAGGAGATGGAAAAGCTTTTCATGTCTTGAAAGGAGAAAGGAACGCAACGGATAATTGTTGTTTCGAGTGCATTGTTGCTGCAAAAGTCTTTTATAACAATTGGCACTAACTAGTCACAGATGGTGCCTTTACGTCTTACTTCATTTTACGATAAAAATATTATTATTTGGAATAATGATCGACCTTCTTCAACGAGATATTGCAGAGCAATACAATTTGAATACACAAAAGAAACTGCTAAAAAAATAAAAAGTGAAAAACAACATATGGATGACAAAATTGCTGAATTACGAGAAACAGAAATAGAAAAGTTCGGAACCACATTCAAAATAAATCATCAAATGATATTTACGATGATAGACGGTAAGGTAGCTCAAGCTGTAACCCACACGCCTTCATCATCTTCGTGCTTCATTTGCGGTTCTAAACCATCTCAAATGAAACAATTTAACAGAAATTAATAAAAGGTCTAACAAAGGAAAGAAGCACTCAAATTAGGAATGTCACTTTTGCACGCACGAATCAAATTCATGGAATGTATATTACATATTGCCTACAATTTGTCTTTCAAGAATAAGTGGTCAACAACGCCAGAAACACGCGTTTAAAAAGAAGAAACAAAAAAAAGAATACAAGACGCTTTTTATAATAATAAACTTGGACTGAGAGTAGACATCGTTAAACAAGGTTCCGGATTATCTAATGACGGAAATACTTCTCGACGATTTTTTGCTGATCCAAAAATCACAGCAGAAATAACTGGAGTTGACGAGGAATTGATCAGAAGATTTTCCACAATATTACAAACGATTAATTGTGGTAAAGAAATAAATTCAGAAAAATTCGGTTCTTATGCGTACAAGGCAGCGGAAATATTTATTGAAAAATATTCTTGGTACTTTATGCCAATTACCGTTCATAAAATTCTTCTTCACGGTAAAGAAATTATAGAAAATGTCTTGGAAAATGCAGCGTTACCTGTTGGGACATTATCGGAAGAAGCTCAAGAGGCAAGAAATAAGGACTATAAACGATATCGACTTAATCATAGTAGAAAATGTAGCCGTCTGTTTACAAATGAAGATGTTATGCATATGATGCTCGTGTCATTCGATCCGTTAATAACTAGTTTAAGAAGTAAACTACATAAAAAAAATTTAGACTTAAGCGATGAGACGCAAGAATTACTTTGCTCTTATACGTAAATTAAATGTAAATTGAATTTTTATTTAATTTCAATCAAATGTTCCTATCATTAATTTTTAATAAATATACACTTTTGCAATTTTTGTAAGACAACATTGAAAGGTTCTATGATCATTCATTGCATATTTCACAAGTAACATAATTTTTTCCGCGATTCGCGCAAACGGCTCCACTGTGCGCCGCGGCCGCAGCATATCACCTCTAACTGGCTAGTTCGGACACGAACCATTAGCACGGATGCAAACCATGTGCGGTTACCGAGCGAAACGACGTAGTTGAGTTACACTTTCTCAGGCGGCGCGTCGGAAAATGCGACACACAAAAATTGACGAAAAACGCCGAGATGGCCTCTCTCAGGTTTCTCTCTGCTATAGTATAGAAATATGAATAATCCAACGTCATAATTGCTTCGGGATTTTTGCAAAATAATACTTAAGCTTCTACATAACTATAGCCACCCTAAAAGTTATCATTAAAAAGTTACGATTTGGTTATATGTTTATCTCTGCAAAACTGGCATCTTCTCCAATAATGCCTAGATAAGAGGGGGTAACGACCGGATATACAACGGGCGTTACGAATGAAAGAAGAATATGCCCCTGTTTGCGAGTATAGTATCGAGCGAGATCCTCAGGATGCGGAAAGAACGAGATTTTCACGCTCAATCTTCACCAACATAAATTATATAAGGTAAATGTCCCCATGGCCGATCATGTTCCCTCTACCGACTTTTTTGACGTGAAACGTTGTTTACGAGGCTGCTGATTCAACAACACGTTCATTAGTGCAGTGGAAAAATTCAGGAATTCGTGCAGTACAAAATAATTATAACGTGCAGAGTAAGTACAATAGTTAAATATATTTTTTTTCGCATTTCTTGCCGCACGTCACCATCCACGCGTATTCTTAAGAGTGAGGTTAGGAATTGTCGGTCGCCTAAATAGTCCGTATTTCGTTCAAAATCCTTTTGTAAGGAATAATCCGAGCGCTAAATGGTTTGTTACAATTTGATTGCCATATTCGAAAAAAAAAATTAGTCAAAAACTGTCATTTTTTTTATTTATTCGATGGTCGAGGTCAGACACAGCAAAACGCCTGCATGTCCCCAGTACCATACACGTAAACGTCAGTATCATCGAAGCTGCGGAAGCCGACGGCTGCGGTGAGGTTATCCGCTTAGAGGCAGTACTATGTGGGATCTCGGTAGTCGCGGCGCCGTGGTGTTGAGTGTGACGTGTGGGTGCGTGCTGATATACAACGCCTGCTCGTCAACGACAGTCTGCTGTCGCCGCACGCGTATCACGTTCTCGGTTACCTGCGGGAGGCGATTCACGAGCTCGGCGCGGCCCTCCGTGTCGTCCACGTCCACGGTACCGGTTACGTGCGTAAGCTCTGGCACAGTGCGAGCCGTTGTTACCGCGAGCGTTTCCCTTCGTTCAGGATGGACAGGCGACGCGCGAGCAATTATCAGCTCAGCAGCGACTCGTACGCTGCCAAGCGCGGAGAGTCGCCGTCGTTACCGTCATCGCCATCGTCGTCGTCGTCGTCGTCCAGGTTTGGCTTGATAAAAATACCTTTTCATGACTTATGTGTATTTATCATGTTTATCATTGATTTATGTTTATTTTTATGTTTACTTTTCGGTTGAAACCTCCGCCTCGCATGCTCTGAAAAAAGGTAATCGGTAATGGGGACATGCCCGGTCAAAATTGGACACAGCTGGTCGGTAGAGAGGGCACGCACTAGTGCGCCTTTATTCTTCTCTATCTAGAAAAATACTTGACGGAATGGATTGAGCCTACGATTTTTGGAAAGTGCATGGATGAAGCTATCCACCAGTATGAAACTCTTTATCGAATTTATTTTTGTCACGCTTGACAACGCCATTCTTTTGTTGGGTCGGCCTTATAGGTGTCGGCCATAGGGACATTTACCTTAGGGACACTATCAAAATTATCAAGTCGCGCCGGAATGTCTAAATGGAAACTCGGCCACGATTATGCACGTGTGAGAAATACGCTTGATGCAGGATTCGACATATGATATACAGGTGGGCTGTCTAAAACGGGCGCGGCGTTTCGCAATTTGACCCAACGGAGTACTTAACGTGTAATTTACAGAAGAAAGTTTGCCAGGACGAGTGTGCTAGGATCGAGTGGAACTTTATGAATCGCAGCATGTTGCGCGACGTGGGAAGCGAGGCAATGAGGAAGCATTTTGTCAAGTATATAACAAATTCACTGGAATCTCTTGAATATAAAGACCGAACGATTCGTGTTAAATATCAAAATTACATCCAAAGATATAAATATTGGCCGTTTTAATTTATGGTGAACACGGAAAAGAGCAGCGTTAGACAACGGAAAGGAGAATCGGCCAAATGTCAGCTTTATCAGTGTTACGTCGTGCTTATCAGAGTTTGTTTCCCCGGGAAGTAAGAGCGAACTTCCGGCGAACAAATTTATTTTAATACATGATAAATAATTATATTTATATTAAAGCTTAGAGATACATCCTCTTTAAATTTTAATCAAATCTTTTATAGTAAAAAGCACTCGCGTAGTTGCGCAATTGTATACGCATGACGCGTTAAGCGTGACCGAGAAGATTGACTTAGAAAAGGATATCTTCTTTATGGAACCTTAGAGTACAGATTTAAAAGAACGAGAATAGAAAAAGGTTGCTACGATGTAATATTTAAAAGAATATAACGTTTATTAAATAATTGCAACATTCATTGTATATAACGCTTTCTTTAAAAAAATCGTCATAATTAAGAAAAGTTTCTTTAATTTATTTTTGAACAGTTGATTCAATCGGACATTGAAATAACGCAAAGTACTCCGTTAATTTCGGAGACTGGCAAACCCGTGTTTGTCATAATCGAGGTCAAACTTTTTCATCCACTCGTTCCTTGTAGATTCGAAACCGATCTCTCACACATACTATGTTTACGCGAGCGTTACTTCTGTAGTAACTTACGATAATTCCTTCGCGTAAACGGGATTTTGTAGTAACTTACTCCGCGTAAACGAGTAAATTATCGTAAGTTACTACAGAAGTAACACTCGCGTAAACGTAGTAACAGAAAACAAATTAAGTTGCTTCAATTAAACGTTAAATTAAACGTCGACGTCACAGGCTGTCACAAACATAAATAGTTAATTCAATTGGATATTATTGAACGAAATATTCTAATTATTAAAACAATTATTTGATGTTTTTTATTCATTAATATTAATGTTGCATCAATACATTTTATCTCAACTTACACTGATGCTGTTGATACAACATCATTTTTTTCCGTGCAGACATATAAGTCACTCACTAAAAAATGACGCCAAAATTTATCTCGAATGACTAAGCGCGTTAGAGTCGAAAAGATGATGAAGCCAAAAGCAATTAACCGCATTATTACGTTTACTCCGACGAAGTAGCGGAGCAACAATATGCAATTTGCATTCAGAAATTAGTGGAAACTATTATGGAGAGCTACAGGGTATCAAGATCTTTTCTATCATCTATCCTATCTTAAAATAATTTAATCTCATACGTTGAAATGTATATACGTTATTTTATCAACATGTCGTTTCGTGTTAGGACTTTTGTGACAAAAAGAAGCAAGCAAAACTGTCTGCTTTGAAAGAACGGGAAAATAATTTTGAAAAGTTGAAGGAAACAAAGAATTGCTTCACTCCTGAAGAGGTGAGTTTAATTCTAACAATATGAGAAATTATTACGTTCGTATACTTGTCACGATAGTTTTCAGAACAAATTGACTTTTGAAAACAGTTGATTGGTTGTCGACCTCGAAATCAGCTGAGTTCAAATCAAACGAAATTTCGGTAGGTCGGCGGCCGATTAGCTCGACAAATTTTTCGGCTCGTGCCGGAGAAGGCGAGGATCTGGAGTTCGCGTGACGCGCTCATATAAATTCCCGGATCTCCGCACGCGGAGCCGCACTCGATTCATCCGGCAGTATTAAAAAATCCCAGAAAGTTGTTCGTTACTTAGCTCGAATTCAAGGACTCGCGTTACCGCAATACATGGTTGCGGGATCTAAATTCAAAGACTTGTAAATATCTGTAAATAGACTTTAGTAAGTGTAAATAGACTATAAACCAAAGACAATTTCTCGTATTAAGTCCTTCTCATGCGCCTCATCTCCGATTTTTTCCTCTGCTCGAGCACATTATTCCTATCTTGACAAAATTGTAAACGTATTATTTAATAAATTAATCATCAATTAAATTAATCGTAATTTGATCAAAGTGTCAATTGCAATTCGTGGTTTTTGCGGATTCTAAAAATACAATATTATATCGTAGGGTGACACACAAACTTAGCAAAGAGCAATTATTCGACTGTAAGCTTTGTATTTTAAAGATGTAATTGCGGCAGTGGATATTTGTGATAAGATATTTTCTCGTTTTTTAACAAAAACAAAATAACTTTTATTACCATTTTAAATCGGAAACTGATAAAGTTAGATGCATGATAAATGACATAGATAGCAATCATACACGATATTAGTAATAAGAACAAATTACTCTTAATTCAGAAAATTGTAACTTTGGCAGATATTTATAGCGCGTAAATAATTTTCGGTTTTTAATTCAGAGTATAATTATAATTGCATATTTATAGAGACTGTATTATAGATATTAATTTATTGTTTGACACATGGAGAAAAAATTAAATTAGCAACAAACACGACGAATTATATACAGAGTTAGAAATCTGTAGATAATTCTACCCATTGAATCGATCACCGATTCAGTTAACAAAAGTTTGATTGAGGTTAGACAAAGTAGAAATTATTTAACTTTTCAGTAATTGATATTATATTGCTTTTTAATACAAATAGTCTTGGCTCAAACTTTGAAGCAATGTCTTTCTTGTTTACAAAATATGCAGACATATGCAGTTCATTTATGGGTATACTTGATTTGAGAAATTATTCAAACTTTAACTTGTAATATCTTGCTTAGCATTAAAGATATCCAAAAACTGTAAAGGACTTTTTGACTCAGATTTTTATGTAGAATATGCGATTCTTTTTATGACATATACATCAATTAAACCCTGCACAGGACCAGCGTATAGCAGTGCCGCGATTTCGTGGAATCGGTGAGATGTGATAATCCCTACCACTTGGCATGGGGATTCACACCACTATTATATACATACATGCACGATATATCGATGTAGCAGAAGCCGAAGCTATACCGATATGTAATGCATGTGGTAGTAGCATCTTATGTCCCCCATGTGGTGGGGACATTCCACGAAATCGCGGCACTGGCTTACATATACAGTTCACATGTATGTACCGCATTCGCCGCTGATAACTTCATGGCACTAGTGCGATTTTGGTGCGCGCCGCGAGCCGCGAGTATTCGAGTGTTCTCCAACAAACGTTCTCAAACGAGCGTTCTTTGACACAACAGGTACGCTTACCTATTAATAGATCGATACCAAACCCAAGAATTGAACACATTCGTAAGTAATAAGCTATAGTTATGATTCCCACAACAAAAAAAAAGTTTTTGGCGGAATTTATTGCAAAGAAATAACTCGTGTTTGAAAGGAAGACGGACCAAGACCTTGATTTTGGAGCAAAGTTATTGTAAGTCCTGAAATTAACACGTTGGCTACCGCTGGAAAACGATTGATGCGGCTACAGGCTTTATTTTTGCGGGTACGCAGAGCATTCTGCACATTTTCACTTTCGCACAGATAAGTCCGTATTCTTAGTTTATTTTATCATAAATGCGCGCATTTAGTATATAGTTTATGTTATATATACTATAGAATTTCAGAAATGAATGCGCGCATTTATCGATAAAAGTGAACTGAGAGAACGGGCCTTATAGTAAACAGGCAATCGAACACGTTACATAAAGTGCTGCACATGTACATATAACAATATAAAGTTGTGTTATATATGTATGATTTTCTCTTGAGAATCGATGCATCATACATATGATAGCAGACATGTTGAGATTCGCCACTGTGATTAAAAGTAAAACCACTGTAGTTAGAATCATTAGCACTAAAGGAATATTTTACGTGTGATGCAAATTATTTACTTTTTAATTGCGTTTATTGTGAATAAATAATTATTTTTAACGACGATTTATTTTATGTCTGCGTTTGACAAACTATGTCTGAGAAACATTACGCGATTAGCGTTTTAATATTTTTTTTAAACCAACAATTATGACACAATGATATAGCTCTGGAAAACAAAAATTCTTATTTTCTTACTGTCAATTTGTCAATCGTAATGGAAATTGAATAAAGTAAAATAAAATAAAGTTGCAATAATATCTGTCAACTGATTTCAACTGGTATAGGTGTTAATTTTACATATGTGAAAAGTTATTAATTTTATCAAATAATATTAACAAATCCAAGTATCTTCAACGTGATGGATGTGCTTCGAAACCTACATTCGCCTTTACTTTTAAGTGTGAGAGATGATGATATTTAATATGAGTTAATGACTATCTACAAACTGTTATTTGATTAACTGCGTTAAATTTCGACTTATGTAAGGTAATTCGTGTTTTAATTGATTGGCTGCATAATTAAATTCCGACTTACTAAGCTATGTGCTGAAGATGACCCAAAGAGCAGGTCGAAATGTACGCTAATCTTAGTCTATAGATTGTAATAAATTATATATTGTAGCGCATTAACTGTCTTATCGCGACTGACTCTTATTGCCAAATTTGTTAATATTATTTGATTTTATTCAAGAGAACTTTTATATATTTTTATTTATTGTTATTAATTTTATTAATATAAATATTTTAATTAATATTTTAATAAAAAATAATTAATATTAATTCAGGAGAGAGAGAGAAGAAAGCGGGAGAAAAATAGAGCAGGAATAATTTATTTCGTACGACTCGCACGACCTGATTAATATTGTTTAGACTGTTCCATATAAAACGCGCGATACTAAGGAAAGAGAAAGAAAATAGAAAAAAGAGGAAGAATACATAAATATAAAGTAGAAATAAGTTATTGTGCCGCGAGTTTATAAATTCTTTTATTAATGCAAAAAACAATATAATTGTTTTAATAAAAATATTTACCGTTTATCACCTTTTGCCATCTTTCAGGCAGCATATACAGATGCCACAGCGAAAGAATGTCTCGTCTTTTGGCTTGATAATTTCATCGACTCATTTTCTAGCTTCATGCTTCATTTCCAAAATGTGTATCGGAGAGGCTGTGCTGTTTTGACCGAAAGTGATAATCGGCGGTAAGATATTTGGAGAGGAAAAGTATAGCAATTGTTTGATCTACATGGGTCCTCGCGTTATCTTGAAGCAAAATAACTTGGCATCGTTTTGAGTTACATGCCGGACGTTTCTCTCGAAGTGCCTGATTAAAGTTTATTTGATATATACGTAGCGTTCCACTGTGACTGTTTGATCCAGTCTACCGGGTGGATTTCTTCTGAGAAGTCCACCACTCATAATCACTACAGTACTCCATGTTTATTTCACCAGATACAGAAAAGCATATAGCTATGTTGCCGTGTACGTTGCGTTTTAATGTTGAGGTCATCAGTTGCTCAGGATTCGCCCATGATTTCTTGCGATAAGGGTTATCGTAGTAAATAAATCAATTTTTTGTCGCCTGTCACGATTTGCCACAAGAAACATTTCTTTCGTTGTCTTGTTAACAGTGCGAGACTGGCACCTGGCGCGTGTCATAAATATGATGGTTCTACCGTTAATTTATCTTCGCACTGCCTGTATGTATTATTCATACTCTTCGTAATAGAAACATTCATATTCTTCGTAATAATACATACTTTGTATAAGTTTCAATATAATGACGTATTTAGATGTGTTTAATTTACAGTGGTTTCCTCAAAAAGAATTAGGAAATAGTGAAGCAAATATTTCTTTACCAGTAGCTATCAATATTATTTATTATTTTTTTATTTGTTCAAAAGATTACGAAGTTTATGGTTAGTTATCGGAAGTATTATATTACACTTTCTGAATAGTGATAAGACTTCTTTACTCTTTGTCTCTTTATGTGCTCACACATGTATGATCGGTGAAGATGATGGATAGTGACTGCAAAAATCGAGCAGAATCTGTCATTCGTAACTATTTAAATAAGTAATACATTCCATTTAAATGATTACGAAATGACGCTCGGTTTCTGCTTGCAATCGTATATTTTATGTCAGCAGTCTCCACTGGTGGAACACGAGCTTAATTAAATATAATTTATTTATGCAATTGACATTAATTTATCTCAAAGTTCTATTTATTACTTGATCTGTTCTTTTATTGTTATTTTTTTTTCAACTCCATTGCTCAACAACATTGCAATCTTATATATATTGCGATAAAATGTTTTAGTGGTATGATGAAATATATACATAGAAAAATATTATTCTACAGCCAAGTAAGACAATTACTTATTTTATTTTATTTGTTTTAAATAATAGTTTTCTTCAATAAAGAAATATTTTCTTAGTAATAATTTCAAGGTATACTTGGCACAAGTCTTTGAAAATCTCATCATTTTGTGTTCAAAGGAAGAATTTATTCTTCTTTTAAGAATATTACTTTATATCAAAAGAAACAAGATATAGTTAAAAAACAGAAAGTTATTCTTGTTTCAAGTAAATCCATGTTTTTAATTTAAATAAATATATTTATTTTAAAAACAATGTTATCTCAGCGAACAAGTAATTACTTTTATTTTCATAAACTAGTTTACTATATGATTCTTTAGGTAAGAATATGAAATACTTGAAATCAATGAATTACTTCTTCTGAAAACTAAATACTGCAGCACTAAGAATATAATCAGAGGTGTGGTTCAATGTGGTAAAATGCCAGACTCATAACCACGAAGAACCGAGTCCGAGTTTACCTAATCACATGATATTTAATATTTTAAACTGTACCCCCCCCTGAGAGGTACCTTGAATCTAGAAGGCATGAGAACTCCTAGATACTCCTAGATACCTCCTAGATACAAGCAGATGATTAAACGTTACATCAAATTATAATTTATCTTGTATTTCTTTGCAATTAGATAATAACGAAAGAGTAGACAATTATAATGGAAAAAGAGAAGCAACAATCAAGTTACACGTCACCATCATACCCTAATCCGCAGCCACCACCGATAATGCCACTACCACGTAAGTGTATAAAATCATGAAAATAGAATTTTAAGTAATAAATTATATAAATGCATACATACAATAATGAATACAGGCAATATTTTACCTAATTATCCTAGATTAATATTACTTTAATGTGGTCACAGAAACGGTACATACGGTTTTAACGAGGATGGTGTTCAGCAAGGAAAGTCAATATATAATCTGTCCACATTGCCATGCTGACACAAGTACGCGCGTAGTGTCGGAAGCAAACACGAAAACACATCTGCTTGCGTTACTACTCTGTGCATGCGGGTAAGATTTCGAAATATAGGGTAAGAGAATTTTACCAGAAAAAGTATGATTAAATCTGACGTCTTTTCGCAGATGCTGTTGTTGTGCACCGTGTCCTTACTGCACGGATTCTAGTCGAATCCACAGGCATTATTGTCCAGCGTGCACTAATTTCCTTGGAGAATCAACAAATTAATTAATTTGTCTACTTACAATAAATATATACGAAGATACAGCAAAATTATGTTACCATCAATTCTGTGGCGGATTTACCAAACTCCGTCGCGGCGTCGCTCTACGCATTTGAAATTTTGCCGCCCTTCAAACTTGGCTGTAGATCAATTTTAATTATCAACTCATTTTTTGAATTGTTTTATTATTAAATATTTTTATAATATATTAGAATGGAACTAATAAAAAAAAGTTATCTTCAAAGAAACATATTTTATCAAAAATATGTTTCTTTTGGCATTTTTTACATAGATTAACCAGCGAAGCGTGAAGCTCTATACGAATTTAAACCCTGTCTAGGACAGGGCTCATGCTCACCAAGTTTGGAAAGGAAAATTACAATCTCGCCGCCCCCAAATCTCTGTCACCCTACGCTTCAACGTAGTTAGTGTAAGGTAAATCCGCCACTGCTGATCAGTTATTCGATTTATGAAGAAGACATTGCTTTTACCACATATTTCAAATAAACCGTTGTCGAATTATTCACACGTAAATTAGTCTAAAAAGTTTCGTTGTTGCCCACAATTTTATGAAGCTTACGAATATAATTGACACACACAAACACGCAGAGAAAGAGGAAAGATTTGTTTACTCTTTTATTTTTATAAATAACACTGAAGAAGAGAGATTATATAGAAGTTGCATATATACGCTTTATAAGTGTTTTTTATACTGTTCATTTATTTTTTTATCAGTCTGTAATCTTGCATTGTAAAAGAAAATATTATAAAAAAAATTAGTGATTCTCTTTTAGACATACGTGTCTAAAAAATATTTTATAAACGTCTGTACATTTTTAGACATGCGTGCAGACATGAATATACTATACTATTAATTATACTTACGTGTATAGTATATATATTATAACATGAAATATATCATAACACCAATAAAATTGATTAGAAGACTTCAAATTTGAGTTTCTTGTTAAAGCGGATATAATTACAGTTTATTACCTTCAAAAATATTTCTTAGACATTAGCATTTTAACTACTGACGCTATCCTAAAGTTTCCATTTTCTTTGCCTAAAGAATTACGTGGAATTCCTTTTTCAAAGGCTGAGCGAAATAGGTTGAAGAAAGCTCGAAGGCATTTGGAAAGACGACTGGAAGGTGGTGAAACGGAATTCTGTGGCAAGAAGAACGAACTCTTCTTGCAGATGGAGAGTTTGCAGTTGGAAGAAGAAATCGAACGGGCCAAGACCGAAAGGGGTAGCTATATGAAGGCGCAGCATCGACTCGAACAACGGGAATCGTTTTTTGTCGTTTGCAGATGCAGCTCAATCAGAACGCAAATCAAATCATCCATTGTAGGGAAATTTCTTACATCGACGACTTTAATGCCGACAGTAGCAGCAACGGTAGTACTAACAGCCGCAGTTGCAGTAGAGGTACTGACCAGTAACAGCAGCAATAGCGCTTACGACAACGATGGATATATCCGAACACTCCGATTAGTCGAACCTTCCCTTTCGTCGGTTACTTTTAGCGTCCCGTATACAGCAAGTACCTTTTCTTTGATTCAGAGTTTGTTGAATTAATCCGCGGCACGGCGAAGGGCTTTTATCACCTCCCGAAACGAGGCTCTTTCCAGAAATTTTCACCCATTTTTGGGAAGGTGACTGGCCCTCGGCGACCTACGTCACCGTGCTTGCGTCATGGTTCAATCCGACGATTGTTACATGTTTTCGCCAGAATTGTTTACAGCTTGTATCCTTCCTTTGTTTGAGACCTTGTTATTGCGAACCGTTAGCTTGACTTTATTATTGTCACAGAATTGTTATTACAGAATGTTCTCGAAAGCGAATATTGGAAGGATCCATGCTGTGAATTTGCAGCGATGCGATTTCTGTAATGCGAGATGTTACGCGAATATTCATTGTCGCAAGCGTGCATACGCTGTCATGCAACCGAACGCGGTTTTCGAGATGCCGTTTATCACGATCTCAAACATTCCCTATATTAAAAGTTTTTCCAAAATAACATTTATTTATGAAAAAATAAAAAATAAACGCATAAATGCGTTTATAATAATGAACATTTTAGTAAATATCTTTTAAACAATAGAAGTCTTTCCTGGTATTAGATTCAGTACAGCATAATGAGTGTCTAATAATTTTGGCCGACACTGTATGTTAATTATATTTTGACAAAATTGTTAATGTGTTATTTAATAAGTTAATCGTCAATTAAATTAATCGTAATTTGATTAAAATTGTAATTCGTGGATTTTGAGGATTATAAAAATACTAGATTTTTTGCCCGCGCTTCAAAATCTATTCCCCTCTCCCCAAACTCACTCATTAATTAGGAGCACCTTTGATATTCTTTCTCCTCAAACTCTAACCTACATCTTCAAATTCTTTTTAAAAAAATAAAAAATAAATAATATTATAGATGCAGATTAGCATATTGTCAAATATTTCAAAAATGTAATCCCTTATATTAAAGTCTTTAAATTTTATTTTTGTTCGCGCCTCGCGCTTTTTCATCCTTTGTTGACCCGCCATTATTAACTCTCTTTCATTTTCTTCTATTTTATTTTCTCTTTTCAAAAACATCAAAAAATTAAAAAAATTTTGGCACCGGTTTCAAGAAAATCAATTCTTAATGAAAAATTATCCATTAATAAAAAATTAAACTTATCCTCCAAAAATTAAAAAAATTTTGACACGAATTCTATTTCATATATAATTTTTTAAGATTTGGTCTCTTAATTCCGGAAAAATTGGAAAAATTTTGTAACTGGTTCTTTAAAAAATCGGTAACCAAAAATTATACACTTTATAGCAATCCCCGGGAAATTTTACCTCTATTTCATATGTAATTCTTTAAGATTTGGTCAATTAATTCCCGAAAAATTGAAAAAATTTTGTAACCGGTTTCCAAAAAGATCGGTAACAAAAAATAATACATTTTATAGCACTCCCCAAAAAATTCTACCTCTATTTCATATACAATTATTTGAGATTCAATCAATTAATTTCCGAAAAATTGGAAAATTTTTTGATACCGATTCCCCCAAAATTGGTAACAAAAAATTATACACTTTATGGCAATCCTCGGGAATTTCTACCTCTACCTCATAGAATTTTTTAAAATTTGGTCAATTAATTTCCGGAAAATTGGAAAAATTTTGTAACCAGTTTCCAAAAAGATCGGTAACGAAAAACTATACACTTTATAGCACTCCCCGGAAAATTCTACTTCTGTTTCATATATAATTCTTTTAAATTTGGTCGATTATTTCCCGAAAAATTAGAAAAATTAAAAAAATCGGTTTCCAGAAAATCGGTAGCAAAATACTATACACTTTATGGCACTCCCCAGGAAATTCTACCCCTATTTCATGTACCCTTGATAAAAATTCGGTCCACTAACGAATGAGTAGTTCGCGGTCAGACATACAGATGCGTATATCTGACGTAGACATAGACATACGTATATCTAAATATATACAGGGTGATTCAAAAGGTTACTGCCAAACTTAAAGCTAATAAACGAGTAGCAAATTGCGATGATTTCATTGGTATTTTATTCGAGTCCCATACATTCAAAGGCCTGTAAGTACTGACTCAGGATTGACATCGAAGAACATAGTTTCCTAATCAAAAGTTGATCTATTTTCACCTCTTTGTACGCTTCTTAAGTTTGGCAGTAACTTTTTGAATCATCCTGTATAAGCATTATTTCTCAGATTTTTGGTTGAAAGACCAAAAAAGAAGATTGAAGTAATATAGTTATCTTAATTCTTTCTTGATTGTGTGTGTCCGTTTCCGGATCAGCGATATTGTAGCGACTCCGGGACATCTGTTCGTTTATTTGCCAATACAGTCTCCCATTCAAGCGAACCCGTATCACTCCTTGAATCGGGCAGAAACTGACATATAAGATAGTATAGTAGACCAGCGTATAGTTCACATATACCGCATTCGCCGCTGATAACGCTAAAGTGCGATTTTGGTGCGCGCCCCGAATATTCGAGTGCTCTTCGATGCGGCTTATGATTAAGTATAAGATAAAATTTTGGTCTCTCTCTCTTTCTCTCTCTAGCAGTGCCAAGTTTTTTGACAAGAAAAATTTATGTATTTTAATAAAATATTTTTATTTTTTGTACTGTTACCTCTGTAATTTTTTGCGATGCGATTAAATCTTTTAAAATACATATATAAACTTTGTATTTAAATACCTTGTATTCTCTTGTTGGGTTTAAATATTTTAATAAAATATTTGTATTTTGTACTGTAGTTACCTCTGTGTAATTCTTCATGATTCAATCTTTTATTCTAATCGAAGAAAAGCAGTGGTAATATTATACCTCGAAAAAATCTAAGTAACAAGTGGTAGACGTAATCTTTGTATCTCGAAAAATATGTTCTCTGTAATTGGCGCTGTAATTTAAAAAGAGATATCATTTCTTTTTTGTAATTGTAATAATAGATCACTTGAAGCGCGACTCATTTTTGATAAGGTAACGTAATTTTGTGTATCACTTAAGTTATAATTTTTTGGAAATAAAAATACTACTGCTTAGATTTTTTCGAGATTTTTGGAGATACAAAGATTACGTCTACCACTTGTTACTTAGGTTTTTTCGAGGTATAATACTACCACTTTTTTTTCGAGGTAAAGATACTACGTTTAGGTTTTTTCGAGATAAGTTATACATGTAATTTTTTATATAAAGTATCATTAAAAGAATGTTGGTATTGAATTTTGCGATAATCGGTAAAAAGGCTCTTTTTTTATACAAAGTTTTTGTTCGCGAAATCGCTGATTTTTCCCGGCGATGGAAGCGGGATGAGAAGGACGCGCGTGGAAGGTGTTAACAAATTATTCACTGTATTTATGTGTAACTCAGACCACAGTCTGAGCCGTCTTTAATGCGTCGAAAAATATACAATCTGACCTAAGAAACGATGAGCGGTGTATAAATGAGAAGTATTTAATGTCCGTGAGTGGGCGAGACAATTATATTAATTGCCCTCCTCGTGATGATTAGCCCGTGAGCCGGTGAGACGCGTGGCGGTCGGCATTCGCGCACGTGTGAGCCTGAGTCGTCGTGTTGATGTATCAGATTTGAGCTAGATGAGCGGTCGCTTTACACTTTAAGAAAGTTTCTGGGCAGGTTTGATCACTTCAATGGGCACTTTACTCGAAAATAACCTTCAAGCAAATCAGAGCACTCGTCGCTCGTCAGGTTAACGCGCGGCCATTTGTACGACTGTGTCGGTCGCGAGGAAGAAGGTGACGATGAGCGCGCCCGTGCTTGCGCAAGTTGCCGCGTCGATCCGGCCCGTCGATACTATAATTCTTTAAGATTTGGTTGATTAAACCCAGTTTTATACGCGATCAAAGGTCTATAACATTTGAAGAAATGTCTGTGGTTGCCTTCCACAAATTTGGAGATATCGGGTTATTTCTAATTCTGTTATATTCTTCAGTTTTTTCTTGAATTTGGCGAGAATCGGTGAAGGGATTACCGATTTTTGCTTAAAAAGTGTATAAGATGTCTTTATTTCAGCTATACGCCAAGAAAGGACTTGGTTTACAATTCTACTTAACACACACATCCATCCACACGTCAAACATCATTACAAACTTCTTTACAAACAAGCCGCAGTACATTATTATTATTGTTTACAGCCATTATCTTTTTTTTATAGCTTTCCTCTCTCTTTTTCCATAATCTATTTAGCACCTTTCCTTTTTCCATTCTAAATTTGTCATCGCATATATTCTCTGATCGTTCTCCGTTATTCCTACCTAATTTCTCAAACCACATACTTGTGATGTTGCACTCGCTTATATAATGCTCTAAGTTGTCCCTACCTGACTTGCAGAATCACTTCGTATCTTCCTCGTCAAGCCAATATTTATTTGTATCCTCTAAATTGCCGCACCTTAATTTTACTATCGCTCTAATCTCATCTCCTGTTTTTACTTTATCCAAGTTCGCTTTTGATAAGTAACTCGGTGTTTTGTTGCTCGCTTCTATCTCTTTGTACCTTGAATTATACCTTGCCTCTACTATTTTACTGTTTATTATTTGCCCTTGTATGTCCTGTTCCCTTATTCTTACTAAGCCTTCAGTATTTTTACTTTCATTATTTAATTCTTTTATTACTTCAGAGCTCCAATCATTGTTATTATAAAATCTTTCTTGTTCCAAACTATATAAATCCTTTTTTTTTATCTATTGTGTCCTTTTCATCCCAACATGCCTTTACTAAACTTCCGTCTTTTTTCTCTCTGCTTCTTTTCTCAAATCTCATGGCTCTTATGCCCCAACAGATTTTAAGTTTCTCTAATCCTAGTTCCCTTAGTATTACATACCTCGGAGTGCAAAAATCTAGTCTAAATACCCATCTTACATAATCTAACATGACTTTTTCCAACTCCTTTTTTTTACACCACCCCCATATTTCTGCTCCGTATTCCATCACACTTTTCACTAGGTACTTATAAAGCGTCCACATCCTACTAAAATCATCTTTACATAATCTTTCTCCTAAGCCCCAGACCCTGTTTGCCGCGATCCTTCCTTTCCTTTTCAGTTCTTTTATATGATCGACATAATTACCTTTTCTATTAAACGTGAAACCCAGGTATTTAAACATATCTACTTCCTCTATTATTTTTTCGCCCCATTTCCATGTCATTCTGCCTTTTTTACTTTTACTATTAAATACTAGCACTTTAGTTTTTTCTGTATTTAATTCTAGTTTTCTTTCTTTTAAAAATCTTTCTAACATGCTCATCATATCTAGTAAAGCTTCTCTATTTTTCGCTATCAAAACCATATCACCCGCGTATGCTAATGACCATACTCTCACTCTTCCAAGCTCCACTCCTCCTATACCACGCTTTTCTAAAACTTTATCAATGTCCGCATTGTATAAATTGAACAGGGCGGGACTCATCACACAGCCTTGCCTCACACCTTTCTTCGTCTTGAAGCATCTTGTGAACCCATCTATTGTCCTTATTGTCACCTCCGTCTCTTTGTAGATTTCTTTTATCCTGTTTATTAAACTGCGATTCACTCCTTTCTCTTCCATTATCTTCCATAAAATTCCTCTGTCAACGTTGTCGAATGCTGCCCTTAGATCCACAAACATTGCAAAAATCTTGTCTTTCCCAGTTGCCGAACCTTTCTCCTTTTCTCTTTGCACTATATGGTTCAAGATAAATATATTATCCATCGTGGACCTCCCTTTCCTAAAGCCGGCTTGACTGTCAGGTATCATCCCTTTCCTCTCCATTATTTCCTCCAATCTGTTCCTTAGAATTTCCGCATATACCTTGTATGCAGTGCACAGCAGAGAGATCCCTCTATAGTTGTCTGTTCTCTCTTTATCCCCCCTTTTATATAGGGGGACAACTATACTTGTTCGCCATTCGGTCGGAATTTTACTTTCCTTCCAAATGAGCTTCAACAGATCAGTTAGACCTCTTCTTACTGCTGCGCCACCATACAGCCATGCTTCCATTGGGATTCCATCGACACCTGCAGCTTTGCCTAGCTTCATGTTCCTGACTGCCCTCACTATCTTCTCTTCTTGCAGCTCCCTTTCTGTATCTTGAATCTGTTCTTCATTTCTTTCTTCTGTTCCCATGTCACGCATCTCCAACGCCTCATCCCTTCCTTCCATTTCGGTTCCACCTAACAGCTCCATGAAGTAACTTTTCTAGTTCTCTTTCGGGATATTGTTCTCTTTCCATTATTTCTTCTTTCTTCGACTGTTTATGTAGTTCCAAATTTTGTTTTCGTCCTTCAGTTTTCTTAATTTCTCTTCTTTCCTCACTCTCTTCTCCATCCTTTTGCTCTCTAACCACCCCTTCAGGCATTTCTTTTCTTCCAAATAGTCTTCCTTACTTCCCTTTCCACATCTCTACTTTCTGTACTTTTTTTTCACTTCCCTCTTCTTTCTGGTACAACTACTATCCTACCAATTTTTGTGCTCTATTTTCCTTCTTTTCTTTAACTTAATTTCCATATACACTAAAACTCCAAGGATCCAGTTTTTTATTTTCTTTTATTTCCTATCCACCGACTCCATTTCCTGGTCCTCGATTTCATTCCATACCTCCGTCCTTTCCCTGTATAATTTCCTTGCCTCTTTGTTCCAAACTATGATCTTTTTTTATTTTGTTCCTTTTTTTCCTCTTCTGTACACCCTTCCATTTGTCTCGTATTCTCCTCTTCCTCCAGTAACAAGGTCAGAGGCAAATGATCCGAGTCCACCCTGTCCCCTATTCTAAATTCCAACACTCGCTCTTACGCACTATCGTTTAAAATTGCATAATCAATTACCGAGCACCCTCTCGCACCCACATACGTATATTCCTCCTCCCAATCCCCCTCTGTACATCCATTCAAAAAATACCATCTTTTTTTATTTATTATATCCACAAAACTTCTGCCGCCATCTCCTATGACTTTATCTTTACTCTCCTTTTCAAAGTCATACTCCTCCTCCCTACAACCTCCTAAGTTTCCTATTCTAATATTAAAATCACCTTTTATAATAATATCTTCTCCTTCGCATCCTTCGCATTGCTCTGTTATTTTTGTCATCATCTCTTCAACATCTTTCTTTGCTCTTACATTATATACTGTAAAAATATTTAGCCTTATTTTCTCTTTTACTATTCTCGTTTGCGCAATTCTTTCTGTAATCATTATACTTTCATAATACTCCACTTCCGCCATCCAGCCTTTTCTAATACCTATTAGTAAATCTCCCTTCGCCCTACCCTTCCTTTTTTCTCTTACAGCATTAATGTTATTCCTGATGTGCGTTTCTGGCAATCTACCCTTAATTCTATCCCATCCCTTTTCCTCTAACCATGTTTCACATAACCCTATAAAATCGAAACCTACTATGTAATTCCAACAATCTTTGTTCTGCCTTTCTATACCTGCTACATTCCAAAAAATTATCTTTCGCCCATTTTCTTTCTTCATCTGCTTCACTTTTCCGTCCTCCATTTGTGTCGTTTGCCTATTGTCCTCTTAAATGCCACGACTTATTGATACTCTTCTCCTAACTTGGCAGTCCTCTAGAAATTTTCCTTTTCTATTAGCTTATTTTCTTCCTCGCTCCATACATACTTTCTACCTTGTATCTCTAGCTTCCTAAAACCTATTTTCACCCATTTTCCTTCTGTTTTCTCTTTCCATGTTCTTTCTTTTATCCGTCTTTGCACTTCTCTGTCCTCAAAGGTCAAGTCGTGATCAATGAAAATTTTCTTACTTCCCAGCTTCTTCTTCTCCTTCATGATGTTATCCTTCGCTTTCCAGCAGTCCATTTCGACTATTATTATCTCTCTTCCTACTCTGCCTGTTGACCGCATCTTCTTCACTCCCGTTTTTGCACCAAATTCCCTCTCAAGAAACGTCTCCGCTGTGTCTGTTAAGCTCTTGTTTTCCTCTTTATGTAGTCCTCTGATCACTAAATTATTTTTCTTTTCCTTCCTTTTCTTTATATTTCTTTCTCTCTTCTTAACCATCTCCGCCACCTTTCCCACAATCTCCTCCATTTTGCCGCCGGTCGCCTCATCCGTTGTGTTTTCACTCCTTCGTTCGATCTTCGATAGCCTCTCTTCTATCTTATCCATCCTTTCTTCTACCTTTTCTTCTTTTTTTCTCCTACCCTCTTCTAAGATGTTCATCCTTTCTCTCATCTCTCTCATCTCGTTCTTCAGGTCCCTCATTTCGTTTCTAATCTCTCTCAAGACTGTTAATAGCGAACCGTCCTCTTCATCCTTCTTTGTTGCTGGCAGAACTCCTTCCTCTTCTCTCTTCTTACCTACAGCACCGACTTCATCCTTCGCTTTGTCCATACCTGGTGGCGTTCTCACTGTCTTATCATCTCTCTTGAAAATTTTCATTGTACGTTGTTCGTTTTTCTCTTTTTTCCTTTTGGTTTTTGCTAACTCGCATGCCGTGCTGTTATCACTTGTCATAAACTCCAGTATGCTGAGCGAGCTCGATCTTTCTCTCATTTTTAACTCCTTCTTTGTAAGTCTTTCCTTTCCTCTTTTTTCTTCTTTTGGTGTGGCAAAAATTTCTTTACCCGTTTTCTCACTGCTTGAACTATCCGACACTGTAGCCGGATTCTCATCTTTATTCTTTATTGCTGCTCTCTCACTCTCGCCTGTCTCTCCCTCCATCCTGTACGTCCCTCGTGCACGCTCTCCTTCCAGCCAATCTTCTTAACCGCTACCTCTATGCCTAGACTGTTCCGTCTAGTGTTTAGTGTCGCTACCTACTCTATGCGTGACGCAAATCTCGCTCCCTTTTGGAACGTACAGCGATTTTTTCCCGCCTTTTCTCTCCTATCCTCTCCCTCTCTCTAAAATATTTAGCGCTTTTTTCCTTTACTAATTAATATTTCCCTGCTGCATCTATTATCCTATCCTAAAGTTAAGTTTTTCTTCCTACCTTTCTATCGGTTTAACGCCTACCTCGACTCCTATTTCCCTCTAAACTCTCGCCTAATTTATCCGCAACTCTCACACGCATGCACAACACACTCGCTCCACTAACCAAGTCCGTATAAGACGTACATGTAATTTTATATAGATTTATCATTAAAGAAAGGTTGTTTTGAATTTTGCGAGGATTGGTGAAAAAGTTACTGATTTCTGCTTAAAAAGTTACATGTACAAGTTATACATCTAATTTTTTATATAGAGTATCATTAAAAGAAGGTTGGTATTGAACAAAATGGAAATAAGATATATCCGCAATTAGTAGGGATTATTTTAGTAAAAACACTAATTATTTAATTGATTTTTGTAAGAGTATAACAGATATTATATATACGACTTTATTTCAGCTATGTGCCAAGAAAGGCGTTTTTTTTTTTTTTTAGTAAAAACGGCCCAAAAACCTTTACAAGTCGTGGCATTCAATTCCCAAAACAACCTGGCCATTATGCGACCTCACAGAATTATTTAACCTTTCCCTTTATTAACCCTATTAACATCTTCCTCCGTATCCTTCCTACTGCTCGTTATAGTTCCCTGTAGCTCTCCCCTCTGTTTCCTTCCATCTGTCTTCTTTGCAAGCTTTTCCTCTTATCTTCCTTCTGACTCGTGTCCTCCGTGTCCTGTCGTACCTCACCTCCAGGCTCAGCGCCTTCTACAACAATAAAACACTTCAATACGTATACGGTCTCCTTCAACTATTTCATCGATTCTTCAGCCTCCTTTAATTTTCGACTTCCTTCAATTTTTCGACTTCCTTCAATTTTTCGGCCTCCTTTGATTTTCCGGCTTCCCTTAATTCTTCGGCTTCCTTCAATTTTTCGATTTCCTTTACTTTTTCGGCTTTCTTCCGTTCTTCGGCTTCCTTCAATTTTTCAGCCTCTTTTAATTTTTCAGCATCCCTAAATTTTCGGCTTCCTTCAATTTTGCTTCCTCATAGAAAAAACTTTGTTTTCGTTAAAAAAAAAAAATTTTTTTGTTTTTCTGAATGTGTTCAGAATGTTCTAA
>NW_020225455.1:0-4468 GCF_003070985.1 Temnothorax curvispinosus
TGAACCGAACCTTCACTCCATTTAAGTTCCTTACAAAGTGACTTACATATATAATATTGATATGGTTGTTGATTTGCGTATATTCATTGTATATTAGTCATTAAACTCCTGATCGTTGGAGTTACCGTCGGTAATTGCGATATCGTAATTTGGGACTCGCGCGAAACGTTGGCGGACCACGACAGGTGTCAATATTCGCGCGACTCACCCGACTAGTGCTGCCCGCCCACGGTTGGCCCGCAATTATTTGGAACAATGAGTACTCGCTCCGGCCGCAATTCGCAGGTGCGTGAGCCGAGGAGTACCATGAGGATTATGATTTGCTGTTCGAACGTGAACTCGACAACACACATTTTTGGACACTCACCATTCGGAGTTGATCGAGTGAACCGCACATTTGGAGCACGACAAGTCGTCTCAGTAATCTCGGGCCTTGCTTGCTTGCCTTTTGCACATGTGCCTGCTATACCGCCTGCTTGCCCGTATTGCACGTTTTGTCTGCCTGCCTGCTGCGGCACTTGAGTGCCTGCACATCCTAGCCTGCTGCACGCCTTCCGCTCTCCAGCACCACAGGGAGGACCGGAAGCCACGAGGCCACCACGAGAACATCGGGCAACGAAACAGTGAGTCGCTTTTCGTTTGCTATCTCGCTTTATTCGCCTAATCGAAATCGTGAGGGGATTGCCCCTCTGGTCCTTCGAACCACCCTAATACAATCGCGAATCCGGGGAGCGATTAATACCCCCCCGAGCACTGCCCGATGAAATTCTCATTTCACTTGACGCCACTTCTCTTTTCACTAACATCCCGAAAGAGCTTGTTATGAAAGGCATTGAAAAACGATGGTGTCACATCTCTACTGCCACCAATGTTACCTTACAACAATTTTTATACGCCATCGACATTGTTCTAAGCTTCACTAGCTTCTGTTTAACGGTAATATCTACGATCAAATTTTTGCGGATCTCCTCTTTCCCCAATCCTTGCTGACATAGTGTTAGACGACCTTAAAACACATTGCCTTGAATTATTAAGTTTCATGGTTCCTATATTCGGGAGATACGTTGATGACATATTTGCAATTATCCTACGGGATAAAGTAAATGACACGCTTGAGGCTTTTAATAATTATCAGCCGCGGCTGAATTTTACATGCGAAATTGAGACCAATTTCTCGATCAACTTTTTAGACGTGACGGTTATTAGAGATGGCGAAAATCTGTTGACAAATTGGTACAAGAAACCCACCTTTTCAGGACGTTACATTAATTTTTATTCAAGTCACCCTATTAATTACAAAGCCAATGTTATATCTAATTTGGTTGACCGAGCGATTTTATTGTTTAACAAGCGCTTTCATGAGTCTAATATCTGTATAGTTAAAGAGATTCTATCTGATAAGTGTTATCCGACTGATTTCTGCAACAAATACATAAAACAAAGATTAAGGCTCTTAAAACGCTGCAATTCGGTAAACGACAAAATTCATATTGTGCGACATCCTATTACCATCCCTTACATTAAGGATTGTAGTGAAAATATTAGTAAGGCTCTGAGAAAAAAAGGGTTTGATGTGGTTTATACGGTTTCTAAAAAACTCGACCGTATTATTAAAAGAGGTAAAAATAGGTTAGAAAACGAAACGCATGGAGCTGGTATATGAGATTGATTGTCTTAATTGCGAGGCATGTTAAGCCTCGTCTACAATAGACGCACAGGCTATGTCGTATGTCGCAATGAACGTGACTAAACTAACTAACGACTATAATATATATATATACAGTATGGCGAGCGCCAAACAATTTTATTACTCACTGGCGAAGAAAAAGTACCTTATTTGTAATAATTATTTCTTTGCCCACCAAAAAATGCCTGCGGTATACCATAAAAAGTTAGTCAGTTAATCAAGTATTAAGCTATTTATTTAATTTTTCTTTAGGTTATGAATATTTTTAAAGTAATTTAAATCGACCGTGACTGGCAATATATAACGTCTGTTCGATATGAACATTGAAAAACTGTGAACCAACTTGGTTTGTCGGATTCATACAGCACTTTTTCGGATCAATCATCGAGACATTATTAATTTCGACCATGGGTTTTGGTCAGTTAATGTAATTTCTAAATTAAATAGTTTTTAAATTTTATTGCGAAAAATATTACCTCAGCCAGGGTTTGAACCTGAAACCTCTCGTATACCGTGCAGGTGTCGTGCCAATTCGACCACTGGGGCTGTGGTAATATTTATCGCAATAACAACTATAAGATGGAGCTATGAATATTTTTGTTTTCTAAACCTATACTCTTATTTATTGTTTACTTTATATTTTACAAATAATCTAAAAAGTTTGGTTCTGCTGCCCGAACTCTTACCTAGCTCTTATTACACAAAAAGAAGAAAGACATCTGTAACTTTACTTCAAAAAGGTGATTTAATATAGCACATAATAAAATGTGTATTTTTTTGTAGGACAAAACAAAGTCAAGTTGTAAAAACTTCCCAAAAAGGTGAAAAAAGAAACGTAGTTCCTAAAGACTTTTCTGAAAAAGTCATACCAAATAAAAATTTGCTCCAATTTATTCATGTTCGAGAGCACGCGGTAGCGCGAGAGAGCGCGAGGTAGAAGACAACCACAAAAAAACAGCAAGTATGGTAACAGGGAAATAAAGCAAAGTCTATTTAACAGAATATATACAGTTATTTACACAGGTCCCCTTTTCAGGCAAAGGGCCGCGGGCGCGCATAGAAGTTACTACGGCAAGTGGCGCGAATGCAAGCAAGCGCGAATTGCAAAAAGGCGGTGATAAGCGGTATAGCAAAGCGGTCTACTAGCGGTGATCTGCGAGCGAAAATCGGTTCCGCGGCGCAGCGGCGGTCTTTTATTGCCTCCGAGACGAGGCTCCCACCCGCCTGATCACCAATAATTTCGGGAGGGTGATTGGCCATCGACGGCCTACGTCATCGTGCTGACGTCACAGTCTTTGTTTGAAGATCCGAAGTGATCGTTACTTGTTTGCCACCGCAATGTTTATGGCATGGATCTTTCCTTTGTGTCAAGGCGGGTGTTTGACTTTGTGCGACCAGTCGGCCGCGGCTGTGTTATTGCTGATGACGTTCGCGAACTTTCCAGAATAAGAATAAGGGAAAAGATCCACGCCATAATTTGAGATGATTTCTTACATGCGATTTCTTTAGAACATTTTATCGAAAGCGTGATTGCGCGGACATGCAACCGATTTTTATACTGCGAATTGTCACGATCTCAAACAATTCATGTAAGTAAAAAAATTTGAGTGATTCTTATTAAAGTAACTTTGTGATACAAGACATTTCCAACATTTTGAATATTGATAATAACTTTGATTGTTTGTAATATAAGTAGGTAAAATATGAAAAATCGCAATACTATTTATTAATAAATATTTTAGTGACTTTTAAATAACGCGCATACAAAACTCACCAATCTTAAGGAGATGCTGGAGTGACGGCCGAACTCCGACGGAATAGCGCCATCATCTAAGCGGAACTAAAAACGTCGATAATAATTATCGACACTTAGGGCGGCAGTGTGGTTTAGTGGTAGAGCGCCAGACTCGTAATCTGAGGAATCAGGTTCGAGTCCACTAGTGCCATGAAGCATGGAATGTTTTTCCGATAGCTGCGCCCCTCCGTGCAAGATAGGTTTTTGTGCGGAGAAAACTGGGCTCCGTCTTTCGGAAAAAGACGTTAAGCCGTTGGTCCAAAGGGTTAAAGTGAGAGGAGAAGGATAGTATTGGTAGTAGATTGCAAACCCTGCGCGAATATGCAATAAATTACGAATTTTACAGGAATTTTAATTATCGACACTTCTAATCCGTGTTTTCTACATTACCGGGCTATCTCAAAACATGTGTTGGAAATACGTTGCACACATGCAATGTGTCGACGGCCTCGGTAGCATGTGTGTGACAGATGACTCTCGTGCCGCACACAAGTGCGTCCCGTGTACGTGTGCGCTGAGAGCACCGCGTACAACCGAGGCCCGTTTCTATTATTCCGTAATATTGCATTGGATATTTTTCTAGTATATATATGTATATCATGTATTGGATATATATACAGTGCCTACCAAAAGTTCGGGACCACCTAAATAATTCGTGAACGGTTTGAAATATAGGATTGTTTATAAGGATACAATGGGATCACAAAGTCTATTATTTAACCACAAAAACACTCACCCTCACACCCCCAGGGAACGGGAAAATGGGGGAGCCAAAAAATCTTAAATGGCATGTGGGGTTGAGTGAAGGCTCGTTCAAAATGGATTTTCGAGACGAAAACAACGCGATGTTGCCGAGGTCTGTACGATTTTTTTTCGCAGAGTTATGATCATTTCAACATAGCAATCAGCAGAGATAAGGACCTTACGGTTCGTCACTTCCGCGGTAGTTAACGACTCCAAAACCTCTTTGCTGTGTGTGTGTGTGT
>NW_020225455.1:4568-11374 GCF_003070985.1 Temnothorax curvispinosus
TGTGTGTGCGTGTGCGTGTGTGTGTGTGTGTGTGTGTGTGTGTGTGTGTGTGTGTGTGTGTGTGTGTGTGTGTGTGTGTGTGTGTGTGTGTGTGTGCGTGTGTGTGTGTGTGTGTGTGTGTGTGTGTGTGTGTGTGTGTCAGCAGATATAAGGACCGCACGGTTCGTCACTCCCACACACACACACACACAGCAGAAAGGTTTTGGAGTCATTAACTACCGCGGAAGTGACGAACCGTGGGGTCCTTATCTCTGCTAACTGCTATGTTCAAATGATCATAATTCTGCGAAAAAAAATCGTACAGACCTCGGCGACATCGCGTTGTTTTTGTCTCGAAAATCCCTTTCGAGCAAGTTGCCACTCAACTCCACATGCCATTTAAGATTTTTTGGCTCCCCCATCCCCCCGTCTTCCCGGGGGTGTGGAGGTGGGTGTTTTTGTGGTTAAATAATAGACTTTGTAATCCCATTGTATCCCTAGAAATTTCAATCCCATATTTCAAACCGTTCACAAATTATTTAGATTGCCCCGAACTTTCGGTAGGCACTATATATATATACATACTATACATATATACATACTATATATATACAAATACCAAACGTATATGCACTTGCACATATACCGGGTGTCTGAGGCCACCCGCCTATCCCTTTTCTTTCAAAAACTAAGCATTTTAGAGAAAAACGTTCTAGACAAAAATTGTATGGTTTTGAGGGGAACATAAGATGGTGTCATTGATTTGACCTTGGGTGGCATCGTTAAGAACAGGTCAAAGACATCTTCAGTTTCTTAAATGGAACCCCCTATTTTTTATTGCATATTCTTATAGCTTATGTCGAGAGCTTTCCAAAACACTATAATTAAGTATTTTTTGAGTTATAAGGTTTGAAAGTTACAGTATTGTGACATAATATTTTGTTAAGTATTTATAATTCAAATTCCTTACTTTTTATTTTTGCAAACAATACGAATCAATTAATGTAAAGAAAGCACAATTTTCTTAAAGAAAAACTTATTGTGTAACTGTTTATTGCATATTCATTATTTTCTTAGCTTCTCACGATTCGGGGTGCTTGATTTGCGTGAGCAGTCCTCTTGCCTCTCACGATTCGGGGGGGGTTTTTTCAATAACTATCAATTGCGCAATAAAAAATCGGTACTCTTCTTTCATGGTATACGCTAAATTTAAGTCTTTGTCGAAAGTAATATGTACTTGGTGAATAGACATTCTGTAAGAATGAAACTTAATGCATGAATATGAATGCCTACAGAAGTTACACAGCGCGCAATAGTTTATTCCAGGTATTTTAGACATTGTTCTTAACAACGGTACAAGAATTACACTCATTATAAATGGCATTAAAATTGTTCTTCAGCTTTGTAGATTAGTGCGCTATCTACTGTGCCACATTACGCTCTTACACAATAAGTTTTTCTTTAAGAAAATTGTGCTTTCTTTACATTAATTGATTCGTATTGTTTGCAAAAATAAAAAGTAAGGAATTTGAATTATACTTAACAAAATATTATGTCACAATACTGTAACTTTCAAACCTTATAACTCAAAAAATACTTAATTATAGTGGTTTGGAAAGCTCTCGACATAAGCTATAAGAATATGCAATAAAAAATAGGGGGTTCCATTTAAAGAACTGAAGATGTCCTTGACCTGTCCTTAACGATGCTACCCAAGGGCAAATCAATGACACCATCTTATGTTCCCCTCAAAACCATACAATTTTTGTCTGAAACGTTTTTCTCTAAAATGCTTAGTTTTTGAAAGAAAAGGGGTGGGCGGGTGGTCTCAGACACTCGGTACAGCAAGACTTGGGCAGACACGTCCGAACGAGACGGAATCCCAGAGTCGAATCTGACAAAAAATGATACATAACAACCGTCGCTAAGGACGATTCGCAACTTCTCTCTACGGGGCGAATCGTATGAGTGCACGGCACGGTCGTACAGCACGGGCGTAACACTACCCCCTCTTCCAAGATTGTCGCCCCGACAATCAGGGAGGGTAGTCTCTTGCGGTCCAGCTTCTTTACTTTGTGAGCCCCAGGGCGCCGAATGGTTGGCTTGCCCTCCTCGAGCTGCTGCTCAAAGTTACCGGGCCCCATTCCTTTTGGGCCCCCGGTAGCCGCACACCAAGGGTCCGTCTGAACCTCTTCCGGAGAGAGTTGGCCAGGCTCCCCCCTCCGACGATCCTAGACAACCTCGTAGAAGCTCCGCTTCCTCGGTGCAGTCTTCCCCGCTGCCGGCCTCCGATGTCGCCACTAAATCTTCGGACAAGGGGGGGGGAACTTCCTGAGGACCCAGCGCAACTCAAGGCTCCCCAGATCCCTACCACGGCATTCGCCCAAGTCCCTTGAAAAACCTCAGTCGAAAACCGAGGGAGAGGCAGGCTTCTTAAAAAAGAATGGAACTTTCTTAAGAAGAAAGTCTTCGGCCGATGTTCTGCCGCAGTACCTTCTTATCTCCTCACGTACCGCCAACTTCCTCTAGGAAAATTAACATTACGAACAGTAAAAGGGAACCAAATATTTAAACAACAAAATCAAAACAAAACTCATTATCTTATTTCTTTATTAACATTCAGAGTAACATTTTCCTTAATAATAATCGGGGTATCGATAACTCGAGCCAAACCTACCCCGTTGAGTTTGACTCAACTGCGTTTCAGTTTAACTAAACCGCGTTTCTCCCTTCCTCGGGGCACTCGGACCGGAAATGTCCGGTCTTCCTGCATGTCCAGCATTCCCCGCGGCTAGCGCTGCTGCCACGGCCATTTCCTTGTTGATCTTTCTTCCCCTCCTCTTTTCGTTCCTTATCCCCTTCTACCTCCCCCTTCTCATTATTCGCGCTTCCTTTCTGTCCTTCTTTCTCAGTGATCCTATTAAATTTTTCGCGGGCAAAACCCTCCCCACGAATAATTTTTAAACCTTTTGCCCTCTCAATCGCCTGACACAAGGAAGTTATTCCCTCTATTTGCAATGTCCGTCGGATAAAATAATCTGATATAGCCGTCACGAATTGTGAGCAAGCAATTTTGTCTCGAATTCTATAGGAGCACTCGGGGTACGCGACAAACGTTCGATGTCTAAGCCAAGAGTGGCTAAATCCTCTCCAAATTTTTGTCTGCAGTTTGTTAATGCGAAATAATGATTTTGTGTTAAATGTCCCTCCCCAAAACGCAATTCGAGCTTCGCTTTAAGCTCCGAAAAATTTAATTGATCGACATCCTGTACCGTTTCCAATACCGCACGCGCTTTGCCCCTCAAACTGGAGGTTAACGCGACGGTTTTCGTCGCATCGTCCCAACAATTTGCTCGCGCAATCAAGTTAAGCTGCGAGAAATATTCATGAAGCGGGACCGTCCCGTCATATGTATCGGGCTTGAGCTTGTAACCAAGCCCGACACTCGCGCTCGCAGTACTATCTCTCGCGAATGCGACACTCTCCCCCGCGCGTGCGGTATGCTCCCCTACGTCGTTTATCAACGCGTCATGGCCCCCCGTGTACACGTTGCCCGCGCTCGTGCCACTCTCGTTCGCGCACCCAACGACGGCGTTCACAACCGTGTTCCTCTCACCCGCGCGCGCGACATTTTCCCCCGCGGCACTTACGGTTGTGCTCCTCGCGCTCGTCGCGGATCTCGCGGATCTCGTGAGTGTGTCTCTTCCGGCCATATGCGCTATTTCGCCCGCACCGCTCACGCCCGCGACTCCCTCGCGCGAGACCCGTGCCCTTACGTCACTCGCGGCCCGCGTTTCCGCATCCCCGGACGCTCTAATATTGAGAGGACTTAGCTGCGGGATATCGCTGGAGTTCGTCCCACGTAGACGACGTAGCTCCTCCTCCTGCCGACGGAACGTCTCTGTATATTCGCGCTCCCTCCGCGCCTGTTCCTCTCGTAAGAGACGGACTTCCTGAATGACCGTCCGGAGGGTTTCTGTAATCGAGGACATTGACGTCGCCTTTATGGCCTCGTGCTGAGGCGTTTCCACCCGGAGTCTCTTTCTCGTGGCCATAAGGAAATTCGCGTCGTTGTACGTCCTATCCCGGACGAGCCCCCAAAATGTTACGCTCGTCGCGCGTCTCGTCTTTCTCGCACTCACTCACGCGCGACGCGTATTTCGGCACTCACACAAATGAAACCGTCACAGTTAAAGAAAAGGAACTCGTTTATTTGCAAGCTCAATATACAGCGAGACTCGGGCAGACAGGTCCGAACGAGACGGAATCCCAGAGTCGAATCTGACAAACGATGATACATAACAACCGTCGCTAAGGACGATTCGCGACTTCTCTCTTCGGGGCGACTCGTATGAGCGCACGGCACGGTCGTGGTAAAATACCGTTACATGGTAAAATAACATTTTGCTAAACAAATGCAAATAATCATTTCCATATATTTTTGGCTGCTAAGCACAAATTGGTTATCCAAAATTTTTTTATTACATTTCAATAAAAAAAAGATATAATGAGCTAGAAAGGATAATTTTCAGAGATTTTATGATGTAGATTTGCTAGAAAATTTTAAATTTTATTATTTTAAATTTTATTATATCATGCAAAAGTACTTATGAACTTTAAGTTTGTTCCGGATTGGGCGAGTTCGCGCGTACGGCGAGCCCTTCGTGACGGATGAGAAAGCGCTACCGCGATCCCGTTCTTATCGGCCGCATGCGCGATTCCAGGAGCGCTTCGCGACCAATCAAATTGCGCGAGCGTTAGCACATCGACCCGCATATCTATCGAAATCGATTGGCATGGTTCTTCATCCTCGCGTCGCGGCGCCGCCGGATGCGCGCAGTAGAGTACAAAAAGAGTCGCGCTTGTCGTGCACGTGTTCGGACGTGTTTGTCCTGAATAAATTTTTGAAGATTGCTGATGCAATCACAATTTCCACTCAGACTTCGCTATGCGATCAGTGATTCAAGCTTTGTTAAACAAACAGTGGCAAATCTGGCCGTATTGTCCGCTGAAAAGCGGCAGGAGCCAATAAAAAGTAAGAAGAAGAAGAAGCGCAGTAGAGTACGTCTGTAGCCAGCCGGTGAATCACACGTGTCCATATCCGCAAAACCGAAAACGTCGAACCGGGTGGCGGGCCACGCGACAAGATCTCCGCCAGCTCCGCGACAAGATCTCCGCTCGCGCCGACAGGATCTCAGCTCGTGCCGCGACCAGATTTCCGCTCGCGTCGACACGAGATCCGCGCTCGTACCGCGACAAGATTCTCCGCTCGCGTCGCGACAAGATGTCCGCCGTCAGCCTGCTATCTCGCGTGTCGTAAAAGGACACCTGCTCGTCGCACGATATCGTGGTTCACCGCGTCGACTCAGCCTCTCCGTCGTCCCGCACCGGATAGTACGTTTTGGGACGCATTCTAAGTGCCCGTTTGAACGTTAAGTGCCGTGTTCGGCTATATTCAATCTCGCGAATTACGAGTGATCTGCGCCGTGCTCGGCCGTCACCCTTCGCGAGAGAATCGTATTCGATCTCGCGAGTTGCGAATGATCTGCGTCGCGCTCGGCCGTCACCCTTCGCGAGAGTTTAAGTGCAATCTTGCGGGTCGCGAGTGATATGCGCCGGGATCGGCCGTCCTCCCTCGCGAGAAAAACTCAGATACCACGTTGTGCGTGTAAGGTGCCACGTTCGGCCGTTCTACCACGTTCAAGACATTCCGCGATCATTTCTGTAAGCGCCTCGTGCGCCGTGCGCCGTTATCGGCCATTTTGGTGTGAAGCCGCCGTGTCACCGTTTAACACGGCTATTCAAATAACAAGTGCCAGCATTGTGGTGTTCACGTGAAAACATGTTTGTGACACCTCAGCAAATAAAAACCTTCTCTCACAGTACAAACAACACGAATTAAACTGACTGAAATTGCCCGTTCTGCGATCCTACGATCCTACCGCGCACCTAAACGGAGCGCAAACCTCCCTACCCCGCACCGCATTGAAACAAGTCTGGCATCTGACCCAGATGAGTTTCTGGTCCTTCGAGTTTGAAACAAAATTCTTAAATAAATTTTATTTTATTTCAGTAATAAGTAATAAATTATTTAATAATTACACATTTTTGAGATATTACTATTTAAAAATTGGTTAGCATTAATATCACTGTGTTAATAAAAAAATAGTTATTAAATTGTGTTGTAATGCCAAATTTGATAAATAATAAATAATCAAAATTAAATTATTTTGTAAAATAATAAAAAAATTTTTTGTTTATGATAAATCTTTATCAGATACTATTTAATATACAGGGTGTCCAAAAAATCGCCTACTCCACTTCGGGAGGTGATTTGGGACCCAAAAACAAGCAAAAAAGTTCATACAAATATAGGTCCGGAAATGAGCCGTTTCCAAGTTATAGCCACTTTTATGTTCAAAAATCGTAAATTTTTATTTTCAATTTTTTTTAATTACAATTACCAAATTCTCTCAAGTTTCCGTCTACATTTCGAAAAGACGCTATTCCCGGTACATCTCGATTTGGAAAAGACTGGATGTATAATCTTCTTGCCTCGGGAGCATTACTTTGAGCAAGACCATACATAAGATGCATATCAGCTAATTCATTAAAACTTAAACGATCCATTGATGAATACGGAAAGATTAGATACAACCTAAAAGTAAGGTGTTGTTAAATAATAATTTGAAATTTATTGAAAAGCCGTGATTTACTTACTGATTTTGAATAGGCGTGAAAACAACTGATTTCAAGTAGCCGTGAAAACAACTGATTTTGAATAGCCGTGAAAACAACTGATTTCTTTTAAAAATAATGTAATCGTA
>NW_020225456.1:0-12187 GCF_003070985.1 Temnothorax curvispinosus
TCTTCGCACTCCAGCGAATATATCAGACTGTCCGTATCCGTGTAGGCCATTCGACAACAGTCGCGATAGAGCGGCACTATGTAGTCGTAGTGAAACTCGTAGAGACGCGTCTTGGACATCTCGAGAATAGACATACCCACGTAGATCGGCTTGTTGAATTTTACCTCGAGCCTTCGCAGCTCGATCGCCACCAGATTCTCCGAGAAGACGCTCCTGCTGTGAAAGTTTGGCTTAGCGATCAACGTCTCCGCGCCGTATTTCCCGTCTCATCGCGTCACGAGACGCACGTCCACGTGATCGCGCACGTTCTCCATAGTCTTGCCGAAGACGGCGTTGTTCATCAGTTTGTACAAATTCCGTTCGAACTCGTTGCTCGCGCGCGTCCTAAGCGCGGTGTTCAGCTCGATGTAGACGCGAAGCCACGGCGACTGGGCGAATCGCAGAACGCGACGAACGCGCGTCAGATGCATACCTAGTCGCAGACATTGCTGCAGGTTTCGATAGTGCGTCACGTAGCGCAATTTGTCGTAGAAAGTGGCGAGCAATTTCTCCTGTCGTTTGCCGGGCGGTTTGTCGCGCGTCGGGCACAACGACAGATCCGCATGGGCGTCGTGCAGGTCCCGCGGGTACTCAAGATCTACCTCCAAAATGTAACCGACGTCGCTGTCCGTCGGCACGGTCGTCGCGTCGAAATTCTCAGGATCGTCGAGCCACTGGAAATTCGCGTAAGGCAACGATTCGCTCATAGCCCAGCCGTACAGATTGTTCACGTCGTAATACATGAGATACGTAGTGGGCTGGGACGAGTCGTGCGTCAGTACGTGCCTGTTGTTGGCTCGCGCGTACCTGAGCAAACATTGACTGAGGCCGCCGCGTATTCCGCGTTCCACGAACAGCACTATGTCGATGTCGGTGAGCAGCTCAAAACTCACGCCGATGTACCTCAGCATGGCGTCCCACGTGTACCCCGGCAACGTGTAGTAATGCGCGGGATCGAGCCCGTAACTCGCCGAACACGCGTCCCGAAAATTTTCAAATATATCCGCCAGAAGAAGCACGTCGGTCTTGAGATACAGATCGCTGTACTCGCCGAGATCTCGCACGCGAAAACGTCGCCAGACCCTCGTCGCGTGCTCGTAGTCGCTCTCGCTCGCGGTCTCGTCGGTCAGGGAGCTGTAAAAGGCCTCGCGCGGTGGAAGCTCGGTATCCCGCAGTTTGTCCGCGCCGTTGACGTACTCGTACGGAAACACTCCTTTGCGAGTAAGCAGATCGAGATCCTCCGCGCTCAAATCCGCGTACTCCGAACGCGTGATTCTTAGCTTGTCCCTGTTCAGATAGGACGCCAGGGTTTCGATACTTGCCGCTAAAAATTTATACGAGTCCACGAATCGAAGTTTCACGTACCGATCCCATTTCCTGTCTGTCTGCGTCTTCTTAACGGTCTTCGAGAAAGATATGTAGCTTTCCTTCGTGAGCGGCAGCAGATCGACCCCGCCCTCGAAATCGTTCGCGATTTTCTCGAGACGAAGTGCGCGTCGTAACCCGACAAATTGTGAAAGAACACGGGAATCACGTAAACGTTTCTGTAATTTAGATTGCAACGAGAATGCACCGGACTTCTGTAATGTCCGGTTAGGTGACAGTGATCCCGCACGCGCTTGTCCTCCGGTTGAAACGGTTTCCCGCACACGTGACAATGAGTCGCGAGCAAAAATTCGCTTTTCTTGTCCTTCGTAAGTTCCACCATCACTATATTGGTAAAAAATTTATTCTTAACGCGACGCGCGAAAACGCGAAGCTCGTTCACGAACCACGAAACGCAATCCTCACCGCGACGATATCTGTACGTGGACGCGGTATCGTCGTATGTGCAGCACAGATAGTAGCCCAGGCTGAACGGTACGTGACGCTGATAAGCGTATCTTTCCGTTCTCGGGCCCCCCTCGACGTTTTTCCTCTTCCGTCGTTTGAGAACACTCCAGATCCGCGTACTTTACGAAGGGAAGTCGCTCCTTTCTGTCGTAATTGTCGAAAGACAGCCACTTGTCGCTCTCGTTCGGGAGAACGACGGCGCAGTCGTTCATTCGGCCGCAGTCGACGCTGTGGGCGACCAACTTGTCGCGCGTATAGAAATAATGTAGACATCTGCGAAATAACGTGCGAGCGATTACTGCGTGTATGTAAAAAAATAACGCCTCGTCTTTTCCTTGTTCCTCGTGTTTCTTTTTTTTCATTTCATTTCATTTCTTTTACCTACTGATCACAAACGTGCTTCGCGCACCGTTTCGCTGTCAATTGCGAATTCACCAATCGCGACAGATTCTTTATCCAGGCGAAATGGCCCCCGGTTAACGCCGCGCAGCGTATCGCGCAGATACAGCAGATTTACGTGCCTGTCCCGCTTATCGTCGGTCAACTGCAGAGGCACGATCGCGTTGTGGTCGGCGCCTCGGCCGAACTTAGCTTTCTTTTCAATTCCTTCCCGAGTTGTAAACACGTTGATCGGTACGTCGTTCTGACGTTCGAATTTTCCGATCTTTTTCAGATCTATGGGAAAATCGATCCCGTCGAGATTCAGCACCGTCGCGTAATCGGGATACGAGCCGCATCGTTCCACGTGCCGCTCGGCGGGGTACAAAGCGGCGACCACCGCGCGCGCGAAACACGTGTCGTTCTCCGACAGCACGTTGACCACCGCCCTTTTTAAGTCTTATACCCAACGGTATTTTCATCCAACATCCCACGCGCATGGGGTTACACTTGTTCACGTTCACGATTAGGTTCAATATTCGCGACAACGCCCATCCGCTGTCACGTTCGTGAAATTCTTCCAACCGCGTTAGAATTGCGTCGCGCACGTGTCTATCGTACCACTCGCTCAGATCGGACCCTGGGACAAGCTGTTCGTTCCGCGTAGCGATACTCTTCACGTCGGTCTTAACGTCCGCTACGAATTCCCCGTTGAATATGACGTTGACCTTCAGACACCCGTGTTCGGTCATATTATCCCGCACCTTTTCGAGCACGGTGCCCTTCGCGTCGTCGAGAAATCGCGCGGGCTCGATGTACGTTGAGTTTGTCACAGCGTCGGTCAGCACGCGACGTTGGAACGCCGCGTCGATCTCGATCCACGAGAAATCTCTGTTGCTGCTGCCGCCGCTACCACTTTCCCCTCCGTCCAAGCCGGCACCTACGGCGCGTTCGAATCGTCGACGCAGATCCTCCCTCGAACCTTCCAATCGCGCTATCAGAGCCACCAGAGCGCTCACGGCTCCCGTGTTTTCTCGCTTCCCGGAGCGTTTGACTCGACACTGCTCCCGCAGGAGTCGGAGACACTCGTCGCATCGCCGTCTCCACGCGCGGTACCCGTCCGCGTCGCGGACGTCCGCGGCAAGCAACTCGTCGCACTCTTTCCGCATCGCGTCCAGAAAGGTTCACCCTCGGGAACGTTGAATTTCACTCGGTCGAAAAGACGACGAGACCGGGTGGTTTGAATCCGATGTATCCTGCTCTCTCCTCCGTACACCGTCTCGTAATAGAGATAATACTCGAGCGGCAGGCGACGCGTATAATCGCTTGCCCTGACGGAGTTCGCCACCGTCGTCTCTATCCATTTTTGCTCGCGATCGGTTCGCGCTCCGATTTCCCTTCGCAGATGATGGGTAGCCATATTCCATCGCGCGTCCTGTTTCGCCACCGACGCGCGCGCACTCGACAATGGTGCTTCGACTCTCGCCGATTTGTCGTCCGAATCGAACGAAAACTTAGGCATGGGCTCGCGACAGCGCCATTCGTCGTCCGATTCCTCGGACGACGGATAACGGCGATTGTTCATTCGAGAGTACGTATCGCTAATGCTACACATGCACCCCTAACGCGTCAAAATCAAGCTGCATATCTCCATCTGCAGTCCGCCATGTAAATGTTTCAGCGTAATTATGAATATCGGAGAAACCTCCGCTGAGATCGGAGATCGGCGATTCCGATTTCGCGACGAATCAGATATCTCGTTACGTCGACGCGTCGCGGATGCCCATTCCTCACGAACGGATCCCCATTTCTTACGCGCGGTTCGCTGATTTTCACGATCGGTTTCCTGATTTTAGGATCGAACGTTGGTTTGCAAAGTTCTGCGTACTCGTCGCTCATATTTTTTTTACAAATATATTAACTCTCGACCGCGCTCTAGAATCCTCGTAGAAAATAACCGTTTGCCGCGCCGTTCGCGCGCCCGTTCAATTTATACCCCCCGTTCGTCGTCTCAACGGAAGACGTACCCCCTGCCGGACGCGCTTTTTCCCGGAATGACGACAACCGCTCGCCGCGTCCTCCGAAAAAACCCAGAATGACGACAACCGCTCGCGGCATCCTCCGACGAAAAATAGAAGAAAAACAAAAAGAGGAAACGACGAGAGCGACCGCGACGCCAAATTCGAACGCGCGTTGAATAAAAATTATCGCGAATCGTATGAATCGATCGAACAAAGAGACGAGTCATTTCACTCGATCTCGATACGTCGCGTCGGGATGGGCAGGAAAACCGCAAAACAAAAGGAGGAAAACCGCAAAACAAAACAAAAGGAGGAAACGATGAGAGCGACCGCGAACGAGTTTGAACGCGCGTTAAAAAAATTATCACGAATCGATCGAACGATGAGACGAGTCATCTCCCTCAATCTCGATAAGTCGGGATGGGCAGGAAAACCACATCCTGCCCGTCGCGACGCGGATCGAAACGACCTTCGGACCGAGAGTTAAAAAAAAAACGACGACGACGAAAACGGGCGCGCGAAACCCCCCGCGAAACGAACCACCTAAAACGCGTCGTTCTCCCCCCCACCCCCAAAACGTCCAGACGAACGACCTTAAACGAGTTCGAACGAGTTCGGACGCGCCCAAACGCGCGCGCGACCGACGACGAAAAAAAAAACAAACAAAAAATATTGGCCCGCGATTTTCCAAAACGATCGGTAACGGCGCGAGCGCCGCTCCGAGCGCCCCCTCGAAAAACGCCCAAATCCCCGCAACGAGCCCCCGTTGGCGGCCCTGCCCTGCGCCGGACCTCCGTTGGCAGCCCTGCCACACCCAACCTTACGTCAAATGTTCCCCTCGCGTCGCACTCTCCCTCTCGCCCAGTTTTCTCTTCCCCCCGCATAGCCCTTCCTCCGGTGACCCTTTACATCGTCCCTCGACCCCCTCGCCCACCGCTTACGGCGCTCCCCCCGCGGCAGCGAAGCCCCCCCCCGACCCCGCTAACCGCAAGAAAAATCTTTGGGCCAGAAGTATGTTACCTCCCTACTCATGTAACATGTCGCAACGTCTTCGATCAAGATATGTGAGGATTCTTCCGTCTTACGCGAAAATTTATTACGGAATTCGTAAGTTTTTTTTTGATCGTCGTTTTTTCTCCTCACATATCATTGTTGCTACAAATTAAGATTGGTCCGCAGCTGACCTTTATGGCCATGCGGGAACATGCTCGTGAACTCAGGAATTTGTATTAATTATGTGACGAGTCAATAGATGATATAGGTATTGCTCACTATTTAACGTCGTTAATTTAATATTTATCTTCACTGACATAATGAAATCGGCGGACGTGTTGGACATGGAGGATGGAGACCTTCTTACGGTGCTGGAAGACATTAACTTGAGGGAGACGACGAGGAAGTCCCTGCCCATGCAGGTAACGCAGCAACAGTTTGCAAGAAGGCTCTTACTCTCAAGACCGATGTCGTCGCCCGATGGCACGCTCTGCTGCGTCTGTGCAAAAGTATGGGTCCCCATAGAAACAGCATCAACACAATCCTTGCAAGGATTGAGAAGTCTAATCTGATGCTCACTCTCAGTGAGTGGAAATTCCTGGACGACCTCGGCAAGTACCTGGAGAGCTTCCGCACCGCTGTGGAAGTCCTGTCGGCGGAGAAGAGTACGACGCTGAACGTTGCTCTGCTCACGAAGGCAGAACTGGAAGAGCGTCTAGAAGACAGCGATAGCGAGTCGGACTCGGGTCACTCGGACAGTCTGCTTATCCTACAAACAATGAACTCTATGCGTGCTAAGCTTGACCACAGGTTTCCAGTCACGGATCTACTTGTCGCGGCAGCACTTCTGGATCCTCGTTGTCAAAACCTGAAGTCGGTGAAGAACCATCTCTCAGATAAGTTCATGACGAAAGCAGAGTTTCTGGTTGCCCAAGTAAAGGAAAATGTGAGAGAAGCTGATGTCATTAAATAGGATATCGCTGTGACCGAACCCAACTCGAAAGGATCAGCCCAGCTTGCATCTCCTGTCACGCTACTTGCTCATTGTCAAATGTTTCTGCGGAATGTTTTCCGCACAAATTATCTCGTCTGATAAGATTCACGAAAAGGTAGAATATTTTAAGACGACGGCAAGCTTGGCATATGTTCCAGATGGAGACATCCTGAAATACTGGAAAAAACGCAGGGGCAGTTTCCATGGCTATCTGCCTTAGCGAGGGGTATTCTGTGCATACCTGTAACCAGCACTCCATCAGAGAGGGTTTTTTCTATAGCCGGGTTTGTCGTCACCGCAAAAAGATCTTGCCTCCATCCTCTACGCGTCCATAAAATCATTTTTGTGCACAACAATTACAATGTATGCAAAGAAATTGTAAATGGTTCTAGCTGAACTGCAGACTGCAGAGTGCAAAGTGTAGACTAGTCGTTCCGTGTTCCCTACAGTACCTACTGTGATTATTCTAGCTCATGAAGTTCAAATTTCTTTTAAGTTTTAAGCTAGTACTGTAATTTGTTAACCACTAGTTCATTAACACTTATAGTAATTTAGCAATTTGCTATTTAAGGGACTCAGTCCACAATAAAAGTTACTTTTTTAAAGCAAATAGTGTTGGTATTGCCATTGTTATATAATAAACGTTTTTTAATATGAGAAACATAATTAACCACTTAACTGAGTTTGCTGACATTGACACATTTTTGCGCCAAAATCAGCAAAAATGCGTCAAAGTCAGCGAAGTAGTTAATTATGTTTCTTATATTTTAGAAGATACACGAAAAATTGTCTTAATTTCACGCTCACGCCGGGTCACGCTGCTGTGACGCCGCCGGTAAGGTCGAACGGCGCGCGCCGCTGAACGCCGCCGCCGCCGCCGCCGCACAGTGGTCCCAAATCCCGAAAAGCTGGCAAAAATTTGAAAAATAAAGTTTTTATTTTTAATGACTTTTAACTGTTGGAATAGTTGTAGTGATACTTTTTTTTTTACGTGGAGATATCTTCTAAGCTACTGGAATCCCTGTCCTGACAGACAGGTTTTCACCAGTAGCCCCCCTCTGGTGGTAGAAAGGGGAAGACCCCCTCACCCTCCGGGGAGAGGAGTGAGGGGAGTGTAGGACTCTTACCCACTAAAACTTCACGGGTATCCAACTCTACGTTTAAGGAGGACGCCCGGGAACTTATTAATATTGCGTCCGCGACGTTCCCCAACGCCGAACCTTAATTGGGCTGCCTCCTAGAAGCCATAAGGCTCCGGGCTCTAAGAGCCCTGTTATCTGTTGTGACGGGGTGTAGACACCACCCACCCCGCCACTCTTCCCGATGTTATGAGGGGATAGTCATCCCCGCCGAGACGCCAAACCTCCCAACCTCCAGACTGCCTTTTACGTAGTGATACCCTTACCATATTTTTACATTGTTTATTAGAGCGCAGATGGTCGTATATGCCTTTGATATTTATTTCCAAAGTGAGCGTCGAGCGAGTCGCCTTCAGCTCTCACGACATACAAAAACAAAAGGGTATTTTTCTTAGTTTATGTATTTTAATTTGGCAAAATGGATTCTTCTCTTGAAAGTAAGTACAATTTTAATATGTTACTTAAAATATATATGAACAATATTTTAAACAATAAATTAATAATGAAGTTAGTCATAATTTTCATGAACGCGCTACAGAAAATCGTGATATAATAACTAATAAGTTAAAAATCTTGTCAGATCCTGCCGTCTAACCAACTTTTTATTAAACATTTCTTCAAAACATAGGTAATGGTAAGGTAATGTTAAGAAATGTAATTTTGTGCAAGCTGTATTCTGTTCTTTGTAGAGCTCTCTGTAGCATATCAATTAGCAATAGTCGTGTTGCGCGCTTATAAAGAACAGGAAAGGTGACAGGTGGCAATATACAAAATTCTCGCCTGTCTTGGGGTTTCGCGATTCGGTGCTTCCCGTTCCTCTTTCTCTCTGGTGCGAACTGTGCGTGCGAGCGGATCGTAAGGCCTTGCGAGCTATGTACAGAAAGCTTTGTATAACTGCGTATTATTAATTGTAATAATTTTGCGTGCTAACGAACTTAATTTGCGTTATAGCCCTTGTTTGAGTTTTTAACTTTTTGTTCTTAATAATAAAGTAATATTGTATATCTGAACTAGTTATTTGAGTTGATAATATATCTACCTCTTGAGTTCGCTGAAAATAACTCAAGATTTCAACAGGTTATGGGCCCAGTGGTAACGGCCTAATTCTTTCTTTGTAAAAGTCAAAATTGTAGTTGTTAAAATAATTGCTAAAATAATATTCGTAGAACTTGAGAGATAAGAAGAAAGCGAAAAGAAAGAAAAGAGAGAGAGAGAGAGAGAGAGAGAACGGTCGGTTGCGCGTTAGGTACAGAGACGATAAGCGTGACAAATAAAGAGAGAACATACATACATAAGACAGAGATAAAATAACTTTAAAATCGAAATGGCAAGGTCGCTCGCGGAAGATAGCGTACATATCGAAAAGTTAACCGACGCGAAAAATTTTCAAATTTGGAAGTTTCAAATAGGTATAATGTTTAAAGCGAATGAGTTAGACAAAATAGTAACACAAAATACACCGAAGATTGAAAGAACTCCGCAGTGGAAAAAAAAAGACGCGACTGCACAAAAATTAATAATTACGACGCTGGATAGGAAACCGTTGCTACACGTGTTAGATTGTAAAAGCGCGCGTGAAATGTGGATAAAAATTTGCAATATATATGAAAGGGACTTTGAACAACAAAGATGTAATTTACTTCAAGAATTCTATAGCACAACATATACTAAAGATATAGATAGTGATAGTGCTACATACATAAGTAAATTAAGAAACTTAGCTTTTAGGTTGAACGCGTTAGATACTAAACTTAACGATAAAATAATAGTCTCTAAGATATTAGCCACACTGCCTGAAGAATATAAAAACTTTGCGAGTGCGTAGGAGTCGACGGGACAGGCGGAAAAGACACTGAAAAATCTCACTGCAAGACTGATAGCGGAAGAAACAAAAAATAACTTGAAGGAGGTGCAGGAAAAAGCAGTAGCGTTTAAGACCACTGATAGAAAGTGCTTTAAATGCAATAAAACGGAACACTTGGCAAAATCGTGCACTAAAGAAACTGCTGAAAAAAGACAAGTACAATGTTTCAAATGTGACAAAACGGGACATAGTGCAAAGACGTGTCCAAAGGCGTCGGGTAATCAGAGATGCAGTATCTGTAAGAAAACTAACCACAGTAAAAACAATTGTTATTTTAGAGAAAGAAGTAGCAAAAAAAAAAAAGAAAGTAAAGTAGCTTTCTTGACGGCTGATATAAATGCTGCTGACACATGGATAGTGGACTCCGGCTGTACATCAAACATGACAAACAATAAAAACGATTTACAACAAATGAAGAAAATGAGCTCGGTAATTGGAATAGCGAAGTCTTCTAAGTCAATGACGGCATCACCGCGCTACAGAAGGAGGCGAAATTCCTCCAGTTTCTCCTGCCTTCTTCTCCCGGCCGGGCCGTCGCCGCGATAACGGCCGGGAGGGAGAGATTTTCTCCAACCAGAGAGCACGGCGCTCATCGTCCCATGCTAAACAGTGCTCCAATGTATGTTGCGCCGTGTCCGCCCACTCCGGGCAATGGTGGAAGCGCGTGGTACGCTCCTTCCCGATTCTGTGCAGATAATGGCCAAAGCAACCATGGCCAGTAATTATCTGCACAGCGTGGAAAACGAAAGGTCTTCTCCTCACGCCTTCCACTTATTCCCCAAACACAGGCCGGACGGCCTCGACGACCCTCTCTACCCCATGTCTGTTGGGGCAGCCATTCCTCCCATCTTTGGAGGAGGGTCGTCTTCGCTCGGAGTTTCAGCTCCCTCAGCGCCCGCGGTATAACTCCCCCTTGAGTTGCTTTGATGCGGGAGACTGCCTCATACGTCTCCGCATACATTTGCGCGATCAAGTGCGCGGGAGGGATTCCCGCAAGCGTTGTCGCCCCCACGTGGGCGATGGTCCAATACGTTTTTGCGACGCGCGTCGCCACCGTGCGCTGCACGCCCGCCATCATTCCTCTAAGGCGGGGGGACTCCCCCACCTTCTTCCACCAAACTGGCGCGGCGTACATCAAAACGGAATGGACCATCGCCACGTAAAGGCGACGCACGCGCCCGCTCGGCCCGCCTAGATTAGGCATCAGCCGCGACAAGTTGTTCGTGACCTGCCGGGCTCTTGGGACAACGCGGGCAACGTGCTCCCTGAAACCTTTCCCGCCGTCTAGCCACATACCCAGATATTTACTATAGGGAGTGGCCGGGACTTTGACGCCTCCTATTCGGAGGCTGAGCCATGCTGGAGGAGGCTCCCAATCTTTCCGATTGTAAAACAGGGTAACCTGCGTTTTTTCGGGAGCCACCCTCAAGCCTAACCTCTCGATGGAGCGCACCACCATTGCAGCTGCCACACTGGCCAGCCTATATAACTCCCGCCACCCCTCCCCGCTGACCCCCAGATAAATGTCGTCCGCATACCCGGAGAGCCAGCATTTTGTGGGGAGGGGGGTCCCGAGGACCAAGTCGTAAGCTATAATCCAGAGGAGGGGCCCCAGGACTGAGCCTTGTGGGACCCCACACTCTATGAGCTTGATCCTCAGAATCTTATGCCGGTCCGCGTATGTCAGACCTCTGTCCCGGAAATAATCCCGGACGACCTCTATAAGATAGGGGTCCAGCTCTAAGCAGGGCGTCCCCTATCGTCGGCCAGGGGAGGGAGTAAAGGCATTCCTGACATCGAAGCCAATCCCCATTACCACTTTAATTTCGGCCTCCGTCCGGGCTAAGACGCGCTTAATGGCGTCTATTGTCGATCGTCCGGCACGGAAACCGAACTAGTCGTCCGAGAGTCCCTTATTCCGGGACACCTGCTAAACGAGGCGTTCGGCCATGATTCTCTCGAATCTTGCTTGCCTCGTCCAGCAGACACACGGGCCGGTAGGCTGACGGCAAACCCGGGGGTTTGCCCACCTTTAGCAGGAGCACCAGGCTGGCCTCCTTCCACTTTTTGGGGAACCGTCCGGCTTTCAGGCATGCTGTAAACATCCTTCGCAGCCTGCCGAACAGCTCCCCCGCGGCCAAGGTCCACGCTCCTCCTGGGATACCATTAGGGCCAGGAGCTGTTACGTCCACCTTCTCATACGCCCGGAAAATTTGAAACCTTTTTAGGATTGTAGGAAGACTTTAGTCAGACCTTACTCATAAGAACAACGACTTACCGATAGTAGGATTACCATCAAATAAGTTACCATAACTTACTAGCATGACTTACCGACAGTAGGATTACCACCGAACAAGTTACCATAACTTACTAGCATGACTTACCGACAGTAGGATTACCACCGAACAAGTTACCGTACTTACTAGCATGACTTACCGACAGTAGGATTACCACCGAATACCGACAGTAGGATTACCACTGAATAAGTTACCTCACTCACTAGCATGACTTACCGACAGTAGAATTACCACCAAATAAGTTACCACACTAGCGATAAGTCACGACCTGCGCGATAGGCCTAACCTACCCACTAGCATATAAATATAGAAGATAAGTCACGATATACGCAATAGGCTTGGCCTATTCCAATAATGTATATACAACGAATAAGTCGCAATGGCCACAAGGGTTTAACCATAGGAATTTTCCCGCAAACGCTTCCTTCAAGTAACGCAAACCTAAACCCTCCCAGACCCTTCCTGAAAACTCAAGACATGACCATATAAGGAGAGAAATCGAAAGCGGAGCCGATGACGCAACTCAACCCTTCCACTCAGGCAACAAAAGGAAGAAAACTCAGGCCATGACCATATAAGGAGAGAAATCGAAAGCGGAGCCGATGACGCAACTCAACCCTTCCACTCAG
>NW_020225457.1:0-1322 GCF_003070985.1 Temnothorax curvispinosus
GAATCAAGTGAGTCACTTTACACTTATATTTAATATATTGTTATCTGTATTTGTCGCAAATCTGTGTTCTCACATTTATTTCAGAAAACTGTTAGTGGCAGTGGTATGAGTTTTGATGGCTTCGGAGGACATGCTAGATACGGTAAAGTTTACATAAAGAGAGCCACCAATAGGCCACAGGATTTAGATAAAGCGATTTTGCGCCGTATGCCAGCGACTTTCCATGTTGGATTGCCGGTACGTATATTTATGCGATTTTAAATTTTATATGATTATTAATCCATAATTATAAAAAGTAATGCCAATATATGTTTCAGAATGAGCAACAGCGCGGATAGGACGGCCACGTATTAAAAATAACCTCATAGAAGTTAGCCGGACAACTTCGACTTATGACTTTTTTTAGCGCATTGCTTTTTTTATTCTTAATTATTTGATTTCTTGTAATTACTATATATTCCATTGCGTAATAATAAAGTGCTAAAATGTGCTAGTAAAATAAATAAGCCACACATTAATGCATTGATAATATTAAGTTTTACGAGTTCGTTGAATGTATGCATCCCTCCAGTTGTTTAATTCATAACGATCTTTTAATAAAGATTACGCAGTGCTGATTGTACATTAAAAATAATTAGACAGTAAAAAAACATTAGCTGTAAAAATTATTAGCAGAAAAGTGATCGAAATATAAGTACTACCCAAAAACTCGTTCCAAAATCAATGAAAAAATTCAATATTTACTGTAAATTTTGCGTAAATGTACTTTATCAATATTAACATAAAAAATCTTTATTGTTTATACTATTAAAAATATGCCATATATTTGTATCAATACTTTAATATCGATAAAATTTCTACCATAAGCCAAAAACACAAGTGGGATGCGCCATTGCGCTCTTCTAATTCCTACAAAAATATCATTGTGGAAAGGAGGATTCAATGAACGAGACATTCGTGTGTGTGGTTTTCAGAATGTTATTATCAGCACATGGAAGTTTCGTATTCGTCTCACAAAAGTAAAGATTAGACGCGAAATGTCAACAATTGCGAATCAAGGAAAGCGGCCACGCGCGCGACCCTCGGACTTGTGTGGCGGCCGCCCTCCCGCCCCGAAATAAAGATAAAGTATTTTTTTGCTTACAATACATCTCGATGATGATAATAATACAGGTAATAACGGTATTTATTGTTACGGTATCGTAAAATATCACAATATTAATATCTGCCGAGCGAATGAAACGAACGACGGTACGCGACCGTGTGGCTTCTTGCGAAGGAAGACTCGGCGAACGAGCGGAGTCCGACTTTTCGCACCTATC
>NW_020225458.1:0-5943 GCF_003070985.1 Temnothorax curvispinosus
TCTCTCTCTCTCTCTCTCTCTCTCTCTCTCTCTCTCTCTCTCTCTCTCTCTCCCTCCCTCTCAGCAGAAGCAGACGTGTGAAACATCGCTCCGTAAAAGTGTTAATTTTTGAGTGGTTTAGAAGTGAGGGAGAGTGTTAAAAAGTTGTGTAGCGAATATCTGCATAGACCGGGGGTAGCCATGAGTGTTATCTAGCCGGAATATGTTGATGCATAGACACGAGAACTGCATTTCGTTCAGAGGTCATCGAAACCTCGTACGACAGGTAAACATCGACGGCAAACATAAAACGCTGACGTGTGAAAGTGACGTGTTAAAGTGACGAGTAAATTAACTGTCTCTGCGGATATTAGCAGAATGAACGAGGAATACGCCGAGTATCGATGCTCGGCATGTAAGAAGGCGATAAAAACGGAGGTGATAGCATGCAAGTCCTGTGCCAAGCTTTTCTACCATCCAGGTTGTGTATCTAAGCACAAAATTTATGATAGAAACCGCGAGTTGGTGTCGTGTCCTGGCCCATTCGAGAAATTCATTATTAGTGATGGTGATAAAGTAGCTGATATAAATAAAGCAGTGGCAGCAGCAGAAAGAGCAACGGCACCTGCAAAAATGAGTCCGGCGCCAAGCAGCGGGAATAAAGTAGCAGTCGCGAGTGATATTGATAGAAAAATAGATTGGCTTGTAAAAACAGTGAAAGAATTAAAGGATGAGGCAGCATGTAAAAAGGAGATCAAGTCAATGATAAAAGAAATAGTCCGTGAGGAGGTGGGAGGCATTAAACAGGAAATAGAAGAATTGAGAAAAATGTTGACGCAAGGGGCATATGGATCGTCAGGTGGAGCGGCAAGAAAATATAGCGATGTGATTAAAGAAAGGAAGGAAGAAAATATCTTGATTATAAAACCAAAAGTACAACAAGAGAGTGAAATTACGAAGAAAACAATTAAAGATAAAATTGATATAACCAAGATGGAAATAGGAATTACCAAATTAAGAAAGGGAGGTAAAGGGACAGTGATCTTAGGATGTGAGTCGAAAGAAAAGAAGGATAAGCTAAAGGCGACGGTACAAGCGGCAATGGGCGAGGAGGTCAAAGTCTCTGAGCCACAGAAGAGGAAACCAAAGATTAAAATAATTAATGTTGGTGGAGAAGAAATGAAAATGGAGGATGATGAACTGATAGATACAATCAAGAAGCAGAACAGAATTGGCGAAGAATCCGGTATGAACCTAGTGAAGAAAATATTAAGAGGAAAAAGTAAGGATACTGAGCAAGGATCCGTAATAATTGAAGTGGATGAAAGCACTCATAATTCACTAATAAACAGAGGAAAAATAAATTTAGGATGGCGAAAGTGTCCTATATTTAATTATATTAGTGTTAGAAAATGTTTTAAATGCTGGGGCTATTACCATATTGCCAAGAATTGCACGAGACAGGAAACATGCTATAAATGTGCAGGAAATCATAAGGCGAATGAATGTACGACGGCAAAGAAGAGGTGTGTAAACTGTACCTATAAGAATCAGACGTACAACTTGAAGATAAATGTTGAACACGAGGCGCTAGATTCGGAATGTCCGACATTTAAGAAAGTATTGGAGGAAGAGAAAAAAAGAGCCGGCTGGGAAGATGCAAAATAGCAACCACAGGGAGAAGCGGATTTACTCTGGTATACGAATGCACAAAGCTTCTTGGCGCATAAGGACGAAATTCAACATCAGATTATGAAGAGGGTGAATCCTGTGATTCTAGCGTTATCCGAGACTAGATTGACTGTAGAAATTGAGGATAGTGAGGTCAATGTACCGGGGTATAGTGTAGTTAGATGCGATGCTGAAAATAGAAACACAGGAGGAGTACTGTTATATGTTAGGGATGATATTAAATTTAAAATAGTTGATAAGAAAAAGATAGTGTCAAATTGTTGGTGCGTGGTGGTAGAAATAAGAGAGAATTTGTATAAAGGTATGATAGCAGTAGTGTATCATTCGCCGAGTGCGTCAAATGGCGATTTTGTGAGATTTTTGGAAGATACGGTTGAAGATTTAATAATAAAGTATGACTGTATAATGATAGGGGACTTTAACATAGATATAATGGTAGATTCATTTTACACAAAGAAATTATTAACGGTAATGCAAAACCTAGGGATGAGGCAATACGTTGATTGTCCAACAAGAGTTACAAAAGATAGTCGAACGATGATAGATTTAATTTTTTCGAATAAAGAAATAAAGGTACAAGTGAATGAGAAACCTAAAATCACAGACCATACATGGCTAAAAGTAGAATTTAATACAAATAAAGATAGAAGTAAATATAAAGAATTTAGAGGCAGGGACTATAGTAAATTTAATGCAGATGAATTTCTTAGAATAATGGAAGAAAGAACTGAGCAAGGTCAAGGGCTAGATATAAGCATAAGGGCGGAGAGATTTGTTAATAGTATAGTAAGTGTATTGGATACTGTAGCACCTAAGAAAAAGTTTAAGATTCCGAAAATATGGGAAGGGAAAATGTGATATTCAGATGAAATTAGAATGGCAGCAGATAGAAGGGATGAGGCTCACAGTAGAGCAATAAACTCAGGTAAAGAACAGAATTGGGAATTTTTCAAAAATGAAAGAAATGCAGTAGTTAAACTTATCAGGGCAAAAAAGAAAGAATATTATGAGAATATGATAGATAATAATAGGAGTGATCCCACAAAAATGTGGAAAACTTTAAAAGAATTAATTAAAGGTGAGCAAAGGGGTTCAGAGAACATCGATAATGTAGATTTTGAAATATTAGGAGACATAGAAGGATGCAATATAGCTGATAAATTTAATATATATTATGTAAAAAGTATTAGCAACATTGTGCAATCTATTAGTAATAAGGGGAGAGAAGGCACGGGTAGGAGACCTATTTATGTAATTGAGAATAAGGGAATTATGGAAAATTTTGAGCCAATTAGTGCAAGTGATTTGGAACAAATCGTTAGGGAACTACCACGAAAGAACGGAACAGAGGAAGGGATAAATAGTGATATACTGAAAATGGTGCTACCTGTGATAAAAGATGAGTTTGTAGGGGTAATAAATGATTCGCTTAGGACAGGTAAATTTCCAGAAGGATGGAAAACATCCACGATAATACCGATACCAAAGGTAAACAAACCAAAAAAAGCGAGCGAGTATAGACCGATTAATATGTTACCGATATATGAAAAAGTATTAGAGTTAGTTGTAAAAAAACAGTTGGAAAAATTTCTAGATGACAATGAAATAATAACCGAATACCAATCGGGATTTAGGAAACAGCAGTCGTGTGAGACAGCAATTCAAAGTTTTATCGAAGAATGGAAGTTGATAATTGAGGAGAAAAAAATGGTGGGGGTGTTATTCCTGGATCTCAGGAGAGCGTTTGAGACAATAGATAGGGTAAGATTAGTGGAAAAATTATATCAGTATGGAATAAGAGGAGTGGTACTGGAATGGATAAGATCGTATTTAAGTAATAGAAAGCAGCAAGTTAGATTCAATGATATGTGTTCTAAAATAATTGAGACAGTATATGGCGTGCCACAGGGATCAGTATTAGGACCTCTATTGTTTATTTTGTATATAAATGATATAGTTAAAGTCTGTCCGGAGGGAAGTATATTTAGATTATTTGCAGATGACACGACCGCAAGTGTAACAGGAGAAAGTTGTGAGGAAATAGAAATAAAACTAAATATGGTGCTCGGTATACTTGAAGAATGGATGAATGTGAATATGTTAAAAATGAATGCCGATAAGACCAAATATATGATAGTTAGAAGTATAAGGAAAGAAATAAAAACAGACATAATAGTAAAAAGTTTGAATGGAACTATAATTGAGCGTGTCGAGATAACGAAACATCTGGGTGTAATGATCGATAGTAAACTCCGTTGGGAGAATCACTGTGATTATATGTTAAAGAAAATAGGGAAAAAAGTGAGTTTTCTGAACAGAATAGGAATTGATATATCGGCGTACACTCGATGTACTGTATATAAGTCTATCATAGCACCTCACTTTGAGTATTGTGCAACGTTATTAATTGGTATGGGTGACACATTACTGAATAGGCTACAAGTTGCGCAAAATTGAGCTATGAGGGTTATACTTCAATGTGATCGACGTACCAAGGTAGACCTGATGCTGCAAGCACTCCATTTTATGAATATAAAACAGAGATTATTATATAATGTATGCATTTTTATTTTTAAAATAATAAGAGGAATAATGCCTAGACAATTAGGTAACAAAATAGAAATAGTAGGTGATGTGAGTAACAGACAAACAAGACAGGCTGAGAATATTGTGGTGCGGTTTCGTAGAACGAGGGGCGGACAAAAGAGTCTATTCTATGAAGGTCTAAATATGTATAACGCCCTACCATTTGATATAAGGCAATGCGAGAGGATCGAACAATTTAAGCGGAAGTTAAAAGTATATATTATACCTCATGTAGAGGAATTATTGTAAGATTATGTGTTGTAAAAAATAGCCGAGAAGGCTAATACAGATCAATTCATTCATTCATTCTCTCTCTCTCTCTCTCTCTCTCTCTCTCTCTCTCTCTCTCTCTCTCTCTCGTAAGTATCACTTGTGTCACGCTGTGTTCTTGCTCCTGCTTCGAGTTGATCTGCTTTCTGCCGTGAGCTGCCTTCGGGCCTTTATGTTGCAGATTTAAGCAGGTCTTTTGTTGCTTGTCACGCGCCTTATTCTTTTTCCTGGTGATTGCCGCCTGATTCCGAGTATTCGTGACAAATAACATTTCTATCCCAACCTCATTCTCGGAATCATCGCGGAATTCTTGGGAGTACCTGTGCAAAACATCGACCCTTGCTGCGCATGCGCCTGCCTTGTCGACCTGCTTTCTACACCTGCTTCTTGGGTCCGACGTGTGCACGAGGCTATCTGGTCTGCATGAACCGCCCTGGTCTCGTCTGATTGGTCGCTGCGTGATACCAGTGGTGATTTTTCTGGTGATATTGCGTCGAGTGACACTTTCGCGATCCTCATGCTCTGGGCGACTTGTTAGATAGGTGATTGCTGATTGGCTGCCTTACGCAGCACCGTGTTGCGGATCTGCGCATGCGCCTATAAGTGACCGTTGATTGGCTCAGACGGCGGGTAGCCGTAGGGGCGATGACGTGTTAAACGATGGAGATGGTACGGCGGTGTTAAGGGTAGCTAAGTAATCGTTCGTGCAACCTGCGATATCCATGATGTCAATCGGTAATGCAGATGTTGTTGACACTGAATACGCGGAGTACAGGTGCTCTGCGTGTAAGAAGGAAATAAAAAGCCTTGTAGTCCAGTGCAGGGCATGTGTTAAATTATTTTTTCATCCCGGTTGTGTGATTAAGCACAAGATTTATAATAGAGATAAGGAATTGGTAAAATGTGCGGGTCCATTTCATGAATTTTCAATTGGAAATGATAGAGTAGAAATGAATAAGAAAACACCGACGACGACGGGGAGCGGAAGAGACAGACTGGGGTCGACGGGATCTACAGGATCTGCATCTGCATCTAACACATCGGGAATTGCAAAATCTTCTGGTGTGGATGGAAAGATAGATTGGCTAGTGAGAGCAGTAAAAGAGATGAGAGATGAAATGGCATATAAAGAGGAAATCAAAACGATAATTAAGGAAATAGTTAGTGAGGAATTAAAAAGTATAAAGCTAGAATTTGAAGAATTGAGAAGGAGTATACAGGAGGAAAACAAGGGATCGCCAGGGGATACGCCAAGAAGTTATTGTGAAGCAGTAAAGGGAATAGTAATACAGAAGGTAAGAGAATGTAAGGCTGAAATAGTTAGTGAGATTAGGAATATTATTGCGGTAGAAATAGAAAATCAAAATAGAGAAATAAAGGAGCAGATAAATAAAATGAGAGAAATGGTCGAACAAA
>NW_020225459.1:0-10923 GCF_003070985.1 Temnothorax curvispinosus
ACACACACACACACACACACACACACACACACACACACACACACACACATTCGTTAGAAGGAACGAGGGCGCGCCGTTTAAAAAAGCATGCAAGAGTGCATCTCATTGCGCGGTAGAAAAACAACAACAAAAAAAGAAACAAACAAATTTGTAGGGCTAAAGTGGTTTTGATACTATACGAAGCACCGAGAGCGAACTTTTTCTTACGACGAGACTTAACGATATTTTTTTAGACTCCGCTAACGAATTGACTAATAAGAAAAAAAGAGCTATGCTAACTCACGCGCGTGCGCATGCCAATCGCGATCGGAACTTCGCGGCACGTCGACTGGTTAACGCGTTCCTATCCAACAATCCAGCCGATTTTCCCCTGACCTCTCATCCTGATCGACACGCATTATCGACGAGCGCACCCGCGGATCCCCCGAAACCATCCGAATCCCCGAGCAGACCTCCCTCGACTCTCCGGAATGTTTGAAACTCCAAACTCTCGGGCTCGAGAGAGCCGAATCTGCGGAATTCTGTCTTCGGATAAATCTCTGAAGTCTCGAGACTCCGGATCGAGCGGTAATTGCGATAAGAACTTGGAGTTCAATCACGTTATCTTGAAATTTTCTGAAGCTTTCAATCAGGCGCATGGCAGACTCCAAAATGTTTGAAACACGTTGGACTTGGAAGCGTTGGAAGCGTGTTCTTAGATATTTATCGTTTATAGTACTTAAAGATCTTTTCCAATATTTCCGTATTAATTAGAAATTGATACTGTACCGAGGCCAACACCGAACGTCAATGTTATCATTATCTACTAAATCGAAATTCCAGAGAAGTATATACATATACATGTAGAAATAAAATACGCTTAAAAACAACTCGGAGCGTCTCGGAAAGTTTTGCTACGTCTTTGAGATTTATTATGACGACGTCGTATTGAACGAAATACAAGATACTGCCCGCCAATCCCGGAAGAAACGTATAGTCAGTCCCCTTTTTCACGCAACTGTTCAAAATAACGCGACCCTTCTTCCTCACTCGGATTTTGTGAACTCGCATTTTGCATTTTTCGCATAAGGGACACAGGAGAGAAATTGTCATCGTCGCAGTTGTTACCAAATGATTTGCGAACCCTCAAGTCATGATTTTTCGAGGTGAGACAGACAAGTGGCTGAAGAAAAAGAGCCAAAGTACTTTTAAACAATTTTACTTTATCTCACAGAATATTTTAAAGAAAGAAGACTATATACTTCAGAGTTGTTGGAATTGGCTTAAAAAAGATCGATTCTCTTCACAGCAATATTTCTATCGCTTCAATTGTCGCCACCGCGCGCGGCTTTTAATTTCTCACAGGCGTGTTTCCTAAACTGATTCGGACATGCTTTTTGTCCGATTATCGAACGTCCTCTGTTCACGCTCGCTCTTACACAAATGTATCGCCATCAACAATCCTCAGACTCCGATCGGTCTCTCCTTCATCAAGTTCGTGTTCGCGCTGTAATCGATAGTTCAAAACCCAGGCGACTCGCAAAGCGACCACCCCGCACGTGGGGGACGTGGGGGTTCCTCCCGAAAGGCTTCTACGCTGCATCTTCTGTGTTAAAGATCCTTTCGATATTGAGCTCCGGCTCAACAGGTCGAGCTCGCGAGGAAGTGGCACACAGGGTGTCGTGTTAAACCTTACACATTGTTGCTCGAGAATCATGCAAGCGCGATATGCGGTTGGACGATTCTTATAGTTATAATTATATAATTACAGAAACATAACGCTTTCGCATCACGTATACGCGGAGCGTTCCAGGACTGGCAATCTCGTCTTTCATGTGCGAGTTGAATTGGTTCTTTTTGGACCAATTTGGAATCGTAGATGAATGGGGATCTGTTCGAAGATCCCTGGAACACCCGCTATTTATTAAAGACCCTTTCTTTTGACAGAGATGTAGTGGTGACTGCGAATGTTAGAACGACGACACAATCTCTGATTTGAAATTCGTATTTCCTGTAATTTCGACCCCGCAGGAACTTGAATTCTTGAAAGTTAGTTCAGGGGGACCCTCTCGCGGCCCCCGAGGTTTTAGTGTAATTTCGAAACATTCTTCAAATAGCGAACAGTCCAAAATGCCAGGCACCTAGGACGTACTCTGAGTCCGCGGAAATGTTGAGTGAATCGCCGTATTCCTAGACCTTTGGGCTCTTCGAATAAGATACTTTGCGTAATCTTAGAAACTTTGCGAAACTTTAAGTCCTTAATTTGCAACAACAAAAAAACGCGCGAAATCCCTTTGGAATGTTGATTCCCAAGATCTTTATGATTAAATTATACATATACATATACGCATATACATATATATATGTATATATATTTTTAGGCGTAATATATGATTATAACTATGCCTCACGTCTCGAGCTGAGAGACGCGACCCGATATCGCTTGTCGAAACAGTCAGGCGTTTCTGTGATTCCTATAGACTCGAACGGTGTAACGACACTGAGGTTCTCACACTTGAAAAGAAGAAAAAAAAAGAATTCACGCGGACGATAGCGCTCGTCCTGCGTCGGGATCCGGCGATCCTGGCGAACGGGGTTTACTTTTCATTCATATAGCCATTCGAGTGCCAACCCGAGACTTAACTCTTTGATTACTAAACGGAGAAGGAAGCGATTCTCATGCGCACGAGATTACTATCTGAATTGTAAAGTCAAAGAGACTTACTTAGAGATTTCGCGCCGGTCATGGGGTTCACGTTTTTTTTTTTTATAGTTTGATTAACTTTCAATCGATTAAATTTTGTCCTATCTTTTACCGCTTTCATCATTTTTAATTGTTCATAAAATGTTCATAAAGCTCATTTTTGCATAGTTGCGCCGATATATGCACATCATACATAATTATATCTTTTATTCTAATAAATAAAATGTTGGCAGTGTGCCGACAGTTTGCCAGCAAATTCGAGTAAACTATTGCAGATTGCCACTATCTATTCCGAATTAAGTTCGTGTTCAGTTGGTAGATCCTGATATACGATCTGACAGCAGAATCTCCCATTCTGTAACTATTTAAATGGAATGTATGGTTTAAACGGTCATCACGAAGTGATAAATTTTGTTTGGTTTCTGTAGTCAATCTGCCATCATATTCCAGTTATATTTCTGCTGGCATTTTAACAATGAAATTTGTTCCATACACTTTGCGAAAACTGTTTTTGACAGATTAGCTATCGTATTTACGACGGAATTATACATATATAATAAACGACGGGACGTATATAAGTGACGAAAGTCTGCATCAGAAAGTATTTCAAGGGTGGGTGTTGAAATTCGCTACTAATTATAATTACACTGAGGGAAAAATATTGTAGAATCAACAAAACAATTTTGTTGATTTCTCAATTTATTGACCCAATTATTTATTTTATTGAATTAAGTACACGTCTATTGTTTGAACAAAATGAAATAATTGAATTCTGAAAATTGTATCATACAAAATCATTTTTTTTAAGTTAATGATCAATTTTGTTAACTCAATAAAATAATTTTGTTGAACCAAGAACATTATAACGTTTTTAAAAATAGTAAATTTATTCAAAGAAATATTTAGTTAATGTTATATTATGTATAATTGATAGTATAAAATATTTAGTTAAAAAGAACAAATCAATATAGTCAACAAACAAAATAGTCAAAAAGAACAAAAAGAACAAAATATTTTGTACAAATATTTTGTTAAGCCAATCAAATCATCTGCTTGATAACTAACAGTTTTATTAAATCAACAAAATTTTTTTTTTGAAAAAAAAAATATATATATTTCTCTCAGTGTAGCGTTCACATATACGGGGCGTTATTATAATCACGACTAATAGTTTAAGACGACGGGACGAGGATGCTATCGTCCGCGTCGCTAAGGAACAAATCCCACGCAACGAATCTTGAAAGTAGTCAATATCTAATCAATTCCGAGGGATAGGATCAACTCTCTTAGGGGATAATTAAATGGAAAGGGACAGGGGACGAAGGGTGGGAAACGTAACCCCAAGCAAATAAATTTCAAGTTTATTTACAAGGGGTTATGCTTCCCACCCTTCGTCTCCGTCAAGCGGGAGGACGTGTTTTTCGACGGAGAACGATTAAGTATCTTCCATTATTAGTGACTCGATCATCAACAGTGGGTGAGCGTTACGGATGAGTTTGCCATTAAAATGTGGGGTGCGATTAATACGAGGAAGAGTGTGTATATACGTTACGTGTATTTAATTATAATAGCGACGACATAAACGTAGCGCATATTTTTAAAGGAGAAGAAAATAATACGAACGCCATGGCACTAAGCAACCGATTAAATTGCGAATCCCGCGTTAAAAATAGGGCCCGGTCGATACTCTTTAAAAACTAGCGTTAATCACGAAGCTGATCGATCATTATTAACGAGGGACGGAACGCGCGTATAACTTATTACGATGTCTATGAACCAACGTGTTTTCATGTCGAGAACAAATAAATTTGCAAATCGGAAGGATTGCGTTCTGAATCTTTTTATTATCCCTCCCCCCCCCTCTCTCTCATTAATCAATTCCCGCGATTAGCTCACTACAGCGCGAAAAACAAGAAAATTATATTCCAAGTAGAAGAAAAGATCGGTGTATTTGTGAAATCGTAGAATAAAACTATATCTTATATATGTTCCTTCTTTACTGAATTAATATATTTGAATCATCTTTGCTTTATTCATTTTTTAATATAATTCCTACATTTTGATGCTTTTTCTAAATAAGTTTTTTCTGAATTTAAATTATGGTTAAAAGTCATCTTTTTTACAATTATTGATAAAATTACAGAAGTGCACTTAAAAAGTTTCGATGTTGTTTAGAGATGTGCCACAATTTCACATCCCATGTAATAATTTATCCTTCTTTTCTTCATGTATTTCAGGCTACAAGTAAAAGATGTTACACTAGCTGATAAATCAAGTAATTTAAAATAATTTTTTTCTTTCTTAATAATCTGCTTCTAACTATTCAAACCACGAGAGAATTATATGTTCAACCTTCTTTTAAATACGTAAACATATCCGAAAATTATCTTATATAGCTCAAAATGTATAAGAAACATTTACTTTAAAGAATGTAAAAAAATATTAGTATTTCAATCAATTTTTCAAATGCATCCTCTCACTTTAAGCAGAAAAAGTCAAATGAGGGAAAAGTAAGTTTGGAAAAAAATTAATGCAGTATGTTTGTAATAAACTGTATTTGTCTTTTTAAATGTGTCTATATGTATGCATGCCATTGGTTTTCATGTGTGTTGAATTGAACACTTCCCGTATCGATATAATTTCTCTAGAGACACGTTTTACTCCGTTTCTCTCGAATTTATCTCGTTGCAATTTCAATAAGAGTACGAAGTATAGCTGGCTAGTACATCCAACAAGAATTTTTATATACAGAATGATTCTAGTAACTGGACCAGGTTATAGCTCTTTCTTAAGTCAAGATAGAAAAACATGGTAAAATAGAAGCTATTACTGTTTATTTAGTATGAGACAGATCTACTATTACGTGATTATATTTTTTCGAATAATGCAGTGATGTATACAAGATGCAACGCACTTTTTTTAAAATGGAATCATGCTCTTTTTTAACATAAATCGATTCTTTCTATTATTATATATATAAAAGAATAAGATAAGGTAATCGGAAGGTTAATACTTGTCAGTTATTACACATTTTATATTAGAAAATTACTTTATTACATTAAGTGCTTGACTAACACATTTTCTAATTTGTGAATACACGTTATCTTTTAAATACCTCTATAAAGAAAACATCAAGGGGATTCAAATCAGGTGAACAAGGCTAAAGTGGAGGAATGCGGATTTAAAACAATTTTTCTTTATAGATTTGTATCAAATATCTAGTCACAATACAATTAGTGACCAACATGACAATGTTATGGAAAATATAAAAAAATTTGTTGGAAGATATTTAGAATGTCATGGTAGTGTATTTGATGTAATAATTTTGACAAAATGTGTAATATCCAGCAAAGTATTGACTTTCCGATTCCTAATTCTATTATACAGAATAATGAAAAAAATCTATTTATGTTAAAAAAAGTATATAATTCCATTTAAAAAAAATGCAATTGCATTTTACTAATCTAGTTAGTTACTAGAATTACCTTGTACCATATATATAAAGATAACTAAAATATTTGAAACAATTACATAATGAGTATATCCGTTTGTTTTTCTGTTCCAAAGTATTTTTAAAAAATCTTTGAATTTTATCGCAATGCGATAAGTAATAAACAGAACTTTTTTTTCATCAGAAGATACTTTTTACATATTTTAATATGTCACTATTGATTATTTCAGTTTACATTGATTAAATCATCGAAATTTTGTTTTCATTCAAATTAATGCTGTCGTCTAAGTAAATGTATAGAATAAAAAATTTGTTCAAAAGTTAGTTCAAATATAAAAATATACAGAAAAGACTGCGTTACAACGTAATTATTTACATGTTTTGTACAAGAAGGAAGTTCTATCTACACTCAATGAATTTAGAGATATATTCGCATTATTGCAACATACTAAAAGTTTGTATTTGATCATTTCCTATATAGCAGTATCTTTAAAAAATTTCTTCTTGACATATTTCAACAAAATCATGCTAAGTCCTATCAATTCGCTTCCTTTTGCGTTTCTTCTTTTTCCGTTTCCTTTGTTGCTTCTTCTTGAACAGGTTTTTCAGGTTCCTTGCTCACGTCTTGCTCGTTAATATTATTTTCGGTTGCAGTTCTCGACCACGAGCAACTTCTACGACCTGGCGACTTTGGCATAGACCAAGAACTACTGCGTGATCTGCGTCTGGGTGACGTGGGTCGTGATTTCGCCCGCGTAACTTTGACGGAAGACGATCTCTCGCCACGCTTGCTCCTATAACGATTCTTGTTGCGGGACTTGGAGCGACTTCTGGATCGCGATTTTCGTTTGGATCTAGAACGACGCGTTCTGGAGTTGGACTTTGATCTAGATGATTTCTTGCGCTTTGTTTTAGAGTTCGATCTTGTTCTTGTTCTCGTTCTCCTCTTCGAGACCGATCTACTTGCCGATTTCCGGCGGTTGCGCGATCTAGAGCGCGATTTCGAACGATGCGATCGCGATCTCGATCTGCGCGATCGTGATCTCGATCTGCGTGATCGTGATCTCGATCTGCGCGATCGCGATCTCGATCTGTGCGATCGTGATCTGGATTTCGACCTTCTCTTGGAGCGCGAATCGCTGCGTCTTCTACTACGCGATCTGGAGACGCTCCTGGATTTTGACTTGGTCCTCGTTCTTGAGATAGATCTATTTATCGGTTTTCGATTACGGTTACGCATCCTCGATTTTTGCTTCGAGTCCCGCTCGACCAGATGTGTAAAATACTCGTAGTATTGTCCATTATATAAATAAGGATTTGCCAACGCATAGTTCATTTCGTATCGTCCCCGACCTCTACCCATAGGTAACATGGGCTGATGGATCGACATCGAATATCCCGACATTGGCGACCGCATCATCTGTGATCTCGCATACCTCGGCATTCTCAACGTATGGAATGGCGCCATTGACGGCAACATTGGTATCCTGTCCATCGATATCGAATCAGAATAGTCATAAGGAAGATTTGCTGGCACAGCATCTGTAATTAATGTTGGGTTATTTTACTACATCTGTACATTTTTATTTCACAGCATTATATGTATAAATAATATTTTGTATGAAACGTACCTTTAGACGAAGTCGCACCGTCGTTTTTTATCAAGACACTCTTCAGTTTTTTCTTATTTGTCTCTTTATCTGATTCTTCCTCGGTTGTGCTACCTGAGCCGGAATTATCACCTTTTTTCCGTTTTTTCTGCGTTTTCTTCTGCTTTTTCTATAACAATAAAAATATTATTAAATGCTAATTCTTAAATAGCGTTGCATTGCAATAATGCAAATTTTACGTAATAAAATAATTAAACACCTTTTTCTTTTTATCTTTCTTTGTTTTCTTCTTCTTGTCCTTATTTTTTTTGTCATTTTCCGAATCTACTTTCTTAGCATTTTCACTTGTTTGATCATTTTTTGTTTCGTTCTTTTTTGCGATGTTTTGATCCAGCTTAATCTCTTTCTTCTCCACTTTCGTCTGTAATTGAGATACATAATCAGATACGTATTCGTGAATTAATTTTATCGGTTTTATTCAACCTTAAAACGATTTTATCACCAACAATTTATTTTTTGTCACCCACCTTTATTCTGTCAAACAGTTCATCTAATAATCGTATGCTTTCCAACTGCCGTTGAGCTTTTATCAACTTATGTTCTTCCCTAGCGATCTTCATTGAAACCTTGTCCTCTTCTTGCTTACGAAACTTCGTGAGAGCCTTTCGTTTTCGTTTCTCTTCCCGCGTTCGTTGTCGATCTACTTTTGCTAGTGAATCTGCTTCCTCCTTTTTTCTAAGGTTAAAGCAAGAATAATTTTGTATCACAAAAAAGAAATACAATACCGTATTTATAGAATACGTCTTAAAGTATTTTTCTCATTAAAACGCTTACTTCAATTCCTCTTGCCGTTTCTTTTCTGCTTCTTCTCTTTTTCGAATTTTCTCCGCCGCTAAATTGTCCTGCGCTATTAAACGCCTTCTCTCGAATTCCCGATGCGATACCGAACTGTCGCTCATGTGTTTGGTCTTGTCAAAATCAACCTGAATGGAATTATTTCAATCATCAAAAGATATTCGATTTAATAATCTTTTTTTTTGTTCTGTTTATTTTGAAAATTATTTGTCGCATATAGTCGCGTTTAGAATGTATGTTATCTTACGTTAAGTTAAGTTTACAATTATTAACATTCCGGAAAACATATTATACACATTAGTATTGATGCAGATATACAGTCAAAAAAGTTTTAATGTCACAACAGATATACTATAGAGGCATTGTATTTTCTATTGAATATTACCTTTATTGTCGCCGTCAACGAATTCTGGCCGTCTTTCTTCAACAGTTTCATACCACGCAGAGCGTCCATCGCTCTGACAAAATCCATATATTCGACATACTGTATGTACACGTCGAAAAATAAGCCGTCCTCGTAACTGAACTTATGAATGTTATTACCGAGCCGCATTCTGGATCTGTAGCGATCCGCGGCAGGCACGTCGAGTCTCCTCAACGTGCCCCATTTCTGAAAGATCTTCGTGACTAGCGACTCACTCGGTACGCTTGCGTTATCCTCGGAGAACCATTTAACTGGCAGACCGGTAATGTGGATAGTGTCCGGTCTCTCGCCGGCCTTCAACTCGTTCATGTGTTTCGCATCCCTGAAATAGGAGTTCCAGCTGTGTTTCGTTGGGAAGTCATCCTTCGTCTCGGCCGCCCGGATCTTAATGAAGTCAAAAATTAATTAACTCCTTCAATGTCACAGATCTCGTTGTTTAAATCTCTGTGTTTAATGCAGAATTGTATTGCGCGATTAAAATTGGTGGCGACATTTACCTTGAGGACGTTGGGAAAGCCGGCGAGATTCAATTGCTGCAGGTCCAGCCTGGCCAACACCCTCGGCAACCTGCATCGGTCCCGCAGGTCGCCCTCCAGCCGAATGAATTCCAGAGTGCTTTTGGCCACTTTCAGGGATTCGAATTCGTCCGGCAGTATAAGCGCGCGTATCTTCTCCATTACCTCCCATGTCGATATTGTTTTGCCTATTTATAGCGCAGTTAAGTTTCTGTAAGAAGCTATCTTTACTAGAGCTGTTGCAAGTGGCTCGTGGCATCGCACGGATCACTTGGAATCATGGTTTCTCTTCCAATAGTTGAATGCTACGTTATTTCTCCTGTCATTCTCTGCTAGAGACAACGTAAATGCAAGTGCATAGACTTGTTGCGATAACTTTATCTCTCAAAAACAAGTTCCTTACAAATTAGCTAATAGAAATAAAGTAATAAGATCACAAATAAACGGTAAGTATTTTCGTGTGTCAAGTTGAATGATTATCGTCGCTCAAATAAATGTTGACAAACATTAACAAAGCGTTAGACAGTAATAAGAAAGATGCAAAAATAGATCCGGAATTCATAACAAATGCAAATTAAGATTAGATGGATGAAACAAACTCAGTATTTAATCAAGATTAAATATAAAATAATAAAAAGAAACTTGAAAAATTAAAGTTTATAAGAACTGTACATTATTCTTGTAATCAAAATATTGGAATTACAAAATTAATACCAAAGTTATGTGATAACTCTAATTTTTTTTAGTCTCATTTAAGAGGGAAAAGTTCTGCTCCTCCATTTTCTAAAAATTCATTATCGCAGCATAACTCTCATTTGATTGATATATCAAATGAAGTTAAAGAGGAACATTAATACCTACACAGCCCTAATTTTATCATACCAATATATCTTAATAAATATGCCACAAAAAGAAACTTTATAGCATGTAGTATAGCAACATATACAATAAGTAGAAGAACTGCTTAACTTAAATTCTCGAAAATAGGAACTGTATAAATTCAATCGACAAAAATATATATTGCAGATAAAATTTCATAAACAGAGAAAAGTTCAGTTTCTTTTTTGAAATACATGTTGTAGCATTATTGCATTATTAAAAAATATGAATTATGATCAACACAGATCGTTGTTCCAAGATTAAGTATAAGATTTTAAGAGACACAATTAGAAAAAAAAAATTGTATCGACAGAATCCAAAGCATGGTTGATAAAACACGAACATCAGTTAGAATTTAAACATTTGTTTGAGTCCTAGCAGCTGCGCTTTGGCTTCTATTGTCCATGCTGCAATATATAGTTCAGAATCTATTGCTGTACGATATAACAGTTGAGGAAAAAGAGACAAAAAGGGGGAAAAAATAAAGACATAGAAAAGAGGTCCGT
>NW_020225460.1:0-5916 GCF_003070985.1 Temnothorax curvispinosus
TGATTTTACTCAATTTACTGCAGGCGTGCATGTGCTGACATGCAGCCGAACGCGACTTCGTCGCGATGCTAAAGTTTACGATCTCAAACAATTATACCTCAAAAAAATCTAAATAACAAGTGGTAGACGTAATCTTTGTATTTCGAAAAATCTCGAAAAAACCTAAGCAGTAGTATCTTTACCTCGAAAAAACCGAAGTAACAAGTGGTAGACGTAATCTTTGTATTGTTACGTCCTGTTGACTCCACGATTTCCTTCTTTCGTGGAATCACTCATCTCATCACACAAAACAGACGGAAACCAGCGGCTAAAATAGCGGCTATCAATTGACGAAGCGGATGTACTCCAACTGTCATCGCTCATTAAATGGTAAATGACGAAACCTTCCAGAAGACTCGAACCTAATAAAATAGGCAAATTATAGACTTGTTTGTCGCATTCCATCTAATTCCACGAAATGAAGCACGAAATTTAAATTATCTCGAAATTTCGTGGCAAAGGGCGCAATAAATTAAAAACGCCATAAGGATCTGGGTGACCTCTCGGGTCACGGAAGGGCTGATCTCACGCTTTTCCGTGAAACGCAGATTTGACCTAAGACCCACGCCTCGCGGCGATTGATAAAATTAAGACTCTGGAAGGGACTGTCAAAGGGCAAGATGATAACGTACTCGCTAATGAATAGCCGCTAATTAAAAACTGCTCATAGGCAATGACGATTTTTGGGGAAACTCGGCACGGGATAGGCAGAAAATTGAAACATACGTCACGATTAGAAGAGAACTCCATCCAATCAAATCGGATTAAAACATAATCCCGCCTCCTTAATTTTGTATAAAAATCGCGACTTTGCGCACTTGGAGTCACTTCTGATCCAGTCCGAGACGTCTTAAAATTATATTTACCAGCCGTACTTGTCAACTGTCATCCAGCTGTATTCCTCAAGTGAAACTAGATTTCTGTCGCGTCGCGAGTCAATTCTGTGCGCGGCAAGACACATCACAGAACCGAGCCAAACCTACCTCCGGAAGAATCCGACGCAGTCACCTCAGAGATTCCCCGATCACAGCCGTCAACAGTAAGTCCGAGATACCCGCTCGGTCATCTACATACACCCCTACAGTATACATATATATATATATGTGTGAATACCATACACGAGAACACGTATATATATTTATATATATATAAGTATAAAATCGTCTTTAAATCTCCCTCTTTTTTCGAATTTAAAATCATAAAATAATTTTAGTGAAGTCGAAAATTCACCGCCGCAAGTCCTTGGGGATAACTATCCGCAATCGGCTATTTCGGAACAGGCGCGCCCGCATAGTGGAGCGACAGCTCCTAGCTTCATTTCTAAGACGCGAACAGTCTCAGCATATCGAACTCGCTATCCCCGATTCTCCCTCTTCCCGATCTCCCTCATCTGCCTGTTGTTCCCTTGCGTATCGGGTGTTCCCCGATACCCCAGAATCTTCCCCCCTTTTTAAACCTTCCTACTCTCCAGTTCCTTCCGAGGAACTTGCGGAGTTCCGGGAGAGATCACCCTGCAACTTCTCCCCTGTTCCTTTCGACGGAATTCCTTCCCCCTCTAGTTCCACCACTCTCTATCGCGACAGATCACCCTCTCCCTCCTTTTCCGACTCGAGTATCGAAGTACTCGAGGAATCTTCCCCGCGTTCCCTATCCCCTACTATAGAAATAGTATATAAATGTATAAATTTATAACTATCCGTTAATCAATCATTGTATCGTAATCATAGCCCCTTACGTAATCATGAATTTATAACTATTTCTCTAGAATAAATTTAAATATTTTATTCCAATAACTGTAACGGCCTGACTTTTATCGAACGCGGACTGGTGTGCGGGATCAGGAGTCCGATGACAGGCCCAGAGACAATAATCAATTTAGTGAGACATGCAGTAGTTTATTCACAGTTTACTTATATACATGAAATGACGCAATATATGCAACGGAAGGGGCAGTGCAGATGCACTCGATAACGGCGCGGTATTTAATAACGAACGCGGTATCGTTACATAGACGTATTACACGGGCTCGGTATATTACATAGACGAATTACAAATGGGCGGACGCAGTATATTTACAGGTAGTGCCATTGCATTTGATAACGGCGCGGTATTTAATAACGAACGCGGTATCGTTACATAGACGTATTACTCGGGCTCGGTATATTACATAGCCGTATTACATATAGGCGGACGCGGTATAATGCCTGGATGCTCGCGGATGCCGCGGTATCGCGATGATATGCGTGCGGGAACGCGTAGCGTAGTATGGGAGATTTCCGGAGCCCCGAGGCGGCGGCAGCGAGAACCCTCGTTGCGAGGCCGAGCGCGCTCGACCCCGCGTAACCGTGCCTTCGGGGTGAGTTCTGAGAGAGTGCGGGAACACCTGAGAGCTCTCAGTCGAGGCTCGGAGCACCGGACCTCGTTGGCGTGTTCCCTAGGAGTCGGGACTAGGTTTCGTCTTGGAAGCGGATCTGTAAACGAAGTACCTTTCTCGCCGAAACGGCGGTTTATATACCCGCCCGGCGCGGCGGGTTTGCTATGAGCGCCGATCGTCGCGCTGTGGTGGGGCGGCGCGGCGCCGCGCTTGTCCTCGGGGCGGCTCGGCTCCCGTCGTCGCTCGTCGGGAGGCACCGGTGCCGCGCTTGGCCCGCGCACACGGTGCGTTTTGAATTCGTTTAAAAATGTGGGCGCACCGCGCCCTGGTCTTCGCCCGACTGGTCGTCGGTCGGGCGGCATCCGGCGGTCGTTTGCCGGGAACGATGCTTAGCGCACGGGGTGCATCGTTACATAACTATGTTACCAAATTAATGTTTGAACCCTCGTTTTTATTCACATATACATAGTTAGCACTTATTCTTCCCAATCTACTCACCAAATGTATCGTTGACGAGCAGAATATCGATCCTTATAAAAATCCTCCCCGATCTTCCAAATTTGTACCAGGACAAATGTCAACACACACACACCACACTTCCACGAATTATTATATACAACGTATATTACAATAATGATTAGTTAATTTGTAATAATATTTGTTCTATTCCTTTACAATAAATGTTGTAATTATTTAAATAAAATAAACTCAATGTTTACTCATTTATGAATAAGACCTCACCCCTCACTACTTCTCTAAATCGCACAAGGTCCGATCCCCGGTAATAGGGATATTATCATTGACCGAAAACAGGACCGCGAGTGCACGAAAACTCTCAGTAGGCGTAATAGCGTCCCTTCTGGACGTTGACCCACGACTAGAGTTTTCCCGAAAAGTGCATTCGACTCGAGGCACGCGCTCTTTCAGCGTGAACCCGAGATACCAGAGATCTCGTTACGTCTTCCTTTACCCCCTCCCTCGGATAGCCTTTCCTTCGCTATCCGTCGAAGCAATGCACCTAAATTCCGGGGTCCTGACGTAACAGTATGTATCTCAAAAAATCTCGAAAAAACCTAAGCAGTAGTATCTTTACCTCGAAAAAACCGAAGTAACAAGTGGTAGACGTAATCTTTGTATCTCGAAAAATCTTGAAAAAGACAAACAGTAGTATTTTTATTTCCAAATATGTTGTTACCTCGAAAAAAAACAGTGGTAGACGTGGTAGTATTATACCTCAAAAAAATCTAAGTAACAAGTGGTAGACGTAACCTTTGTATCTTGGAAAATTTCGAAAAAACCTATACAATAGTATTTTTATTTCCAAAAAATTATTATTTAAGTGATACACATCACAAAATTACGTTACCTTATCAAAAATGAGTCGCGCTTCAAGTGATCTATTATTACAATTAAAAAAAAAAATGATATCTTTTTTTAAATTACAGCGCCAATTACAGAGAACATACACTGAGAAAAAAAATTTGTCAATCCCAAGAAATATTTAGTCCGATACGTTCAACTAAACATTTTAGTTAGTTAACTAAACATTAGTTGAATTAATTAATTCTTGATTAAAGAAACGAAATAAATTGTTAAAATATTAATATTTAGTTAACTAACTAAATTAATATTTAGTTAACTAACTAAAATGTTTAATTGAACGTATCGAACTAAATATTTCTTGGAATTAACAATTTTTTTTCTCAGCGTATTTTTCAAGATACAAAGATTACGTCTACCACTTGTTATTTAGGTTTTTTTGAGGTACAATATTACCACTGCTTCTCTTCGATTAGAATAAAAGATTGAATCATGAAGAATTACACAGAGGTAACAGTACAAAATACAAATATTTTATTAAAATATTTGAACCCAACAAGGGAATACAAGGTATTTAAATACAAAGTTTATATATGTATTTTAAAAGATTTAATCGCATCGCAAAGAATTACAGAGGTAACAGTACAAAAAATAAAAATATTTTATTAAAATACATAAATTTTTCTTGTCAAAAAACTTGGCGCTGCTAGAGAGACAAAGAGAGAGAGACTTTTTATCCTATACTTAAGGATGTATTGCACCTATTTTCAAAACGCTACCAAGTAAATAAAAATTTGTGAGAATGTTCTTTTAGTCTTCCTGATGTGCTATAAAAAAGTAGAAACGAATCCACTAAACGGTTGCTGAGATATAACCATTTTAATTTTCATTGATTTTACACGTATTCTTATAGGAAGAGACGATTTTGGCGGATAAAACAGCTAAAAAAATGTTGAAGGAGCGCTACCAATCTTTTGAATTTTTTTGTACATTTAGTATACGAATAGATGAAAATATCTGCCAAGTTTCAATTGTCTTCACTACACTGTTTTAAAGAAATAAATTAATAATTAATGATAATAATTAATTAATTATTAATTATTAATTATTAATTTTATTAATAATTTGACGTTATAAAGTTAAAATCAGGGTATTTTTACTGCCAAAAGTTTAGGCTCATAAATTACAAAAATCGCAAATAATACGGAAAAAACATTTATAAAGTAAAAAATACTTTTCTAGGAGTAAAAATAAGACTCCTACTATCATTTGAATATCTTACATCTAGATTTACTATGCGTTAGGCGTAGATATTCAAGTATTTTAAATTTCATGCACTTTTGTCTAAGATTGTACGTGTGATACACCCTTAATCATAAGCCGCATTATTCGAGAGAGAAAGAGACCTTTTACAAATGTAAATATTACTTATTCTATACTTATTCTATACTTATTCTATACTTATTCTATACTTAATTCTAATTGCTTTAAAAATATAAACTTATCCTAATTTATCCTATACTTAATCATAAGCCGTCATTCACCGTCACACACACACACACACACACACACACACACACACACACACACACACACACACACACACACACACACGCACACGCACACGCACACGCACACGCACACGCACACACACACACACACACACATTCACTCGCTCGCACATTCACACCAGGCTGACCTGATTTTGAGGTCTAGCAACGCCAAGTTTTTTGACAAGAAAAATTTATGTATTTTAATAAAATATTTTTATTTTTTGTACTGTTACCTCTGTAATTCTTTGCGATGCGATTAAATCTTTTAAAATACATATATAAACTTTGTATTTAAATACCTTGTATTCCCTTGTTGGGTTTAAATATTTTAATAAAATATTTGTATTTTGTACTTTTACCTCTGTGTAATTCTATATGATTCAATCTTTTATTCTAATCGAAGAAAAGCAGTGGTAATATTGTACCTCGAAAAAACCTAAATAACAAGTGGTAGACGTAATCTTTGTATCTCGAAAAATACACTGAGAAAAAAAATTGTTAATTCCAAGAAATATTTAGTTCGATACGTTCAATTAAACATTTTAGTTAGTTAACTAAATATTAATTGTTTCAACAATTTATTTCGTTTCTTTAATCAAGAATTAATTAATTCAACTAATGTTTAGTTAA
>NW_020225461.1:0-1312 GCF_003070985.1 Temnothorax curvispinosus
ACAGACACGATATATCGAACCGAGCGTCGGACCGGGCTGAGACTTAAAATGCGCACTCAGGGAAGGTCGTTAAGACATATGAATCAATCGCGAGCGCGATCTGACCGCGCAAACACCCGGTTTGCCGGACAGATACTAAAGACGGGAATTGCGTCACCAGGGACACCTGGTACACCCGAAGATCGAATCGCGATCAAAATCCGACCATCCTAACAGGGGGTTGTCCAGACAGTCCGGACAACTGGTTTTTCTAGACGTCGGCTACAGGAAGTAGGGCCGGTATACGATCGGTAAAGGCCTAGAGAGTAGGCAGATAGGTCGCCGCCATTGGCGGATGTTTAACACGTGACCTGGATGTCCTCTCCATGAAGTCGACGCGGAATCGAGATCGGGGACATCCGAGAGACCTTGCGCACAGGTCGGCGTCGTTCAAAATTCAATATTGTAAAAGTTGAATTGTTGCTACCCGGAAGTCGAAAAAGCGCGACGCAAATAGTGTACCAGCGTTGGAAATTTCCATCGCGAACATCTGGCGCACACCTGGTGTGCCGAAACGCGTAAACACCTATTGTTAAGGCGTAGTATGGAAATTTCCAGAGAGGAGAAAGCGGCCGAGACCCCATGGAAGGGGAAAAACCTCGGTGGTAGGGAGCCCGAGAGAGCAACGTTTCTCGAGGCAGTCTCTCGTGGGCGCTCGTTACGGTAGCAACCTCGCGCGTATTATCCCGGCGTATCGTTGAGAATATTCGCGAACGCGAAACGGAATACGAATAATTAAGTCTATCGCAGCGTCCGAAACAAACGGGAACGCCCGCCAACAGCGTTACGTGACGTCGATACAAAAGACGTACGGGTTTTCGCGTACCTGAATCGCGAAATCGCACTCAGCGAGGCGTGCGACCGCCATCTTGTGTGGCAATCGTTAATTGTGAACCACCAACATTGTGCAACAAAAGTTAACAATAAAAGCATGACGTTTAAAGATATCATTAAGACGTCTAAAGACGTTTTTCATATATCATTTGATGTATTTGATTAAGAATATCTTTCTCGCAGGTATTACGAATGTAGTTATAAAAGAGACAAAAATGTAAGATGTCAAGCCCGTTTGAGAGTAAAAAACGGCAACTACATTTTAACCGGACATCGCAATCATGTTAAGCCTATTTGCCAATTGGCCGATATTAAAAAAGCAATAGAGCAGTCGCATCCAGGTGAAACGACAAGCAATCAAAAAAAGAATTGTCTCAACGTGAGTAAAAACAAATAAAGTAAGAAGATACTAAATGCTATGAGAAAGATGATTAGCTAC
>NW_020225462.1:0-1670 GCF_003070985.1 Temnothorax curvispinosus
CACACACACACACACACACACACACACACACACACACACACACACACGGACACACACACACACACACACACACACACGGACACACATACACACGGACACTCACACCCTCCATCAAACTGTATTGTGAATAGTGAGAATAAAGAGCTTTCTGTAAAACCAACCAGTGTCTCCACGTTTTCTCACCCTGGCCTAGCGAGCGAATTTCGAGCGAGAAAACGCGATCGTTACATTCTTATAATATTGTATTAATAAATGTACAATTTAAAAAATATTTAATTTAAAATATAAATATAAATTAAGCAAATGATCTTTATTATTTATCATACATTGATGAGATAATGATTTTACACATAAATCGCATAAATAAGTTAATAATTTTATTATGTAGTTTATAATAATGTACGTAATTTTATGTTTATATTTGTTAAATGTACAAATGACAAATTACTGCAAAAACAAAATAATTATCTTAACAATACGCAATGCTTTTTTGGTGCACGTATAATTGTTTTATATAAATTGACTATACAGTCGCATAATGATTTTGAGATAATTTTGAGAATTATTATTAACTTACTTCCATGCGTTATCTATAAGGTTTTATCACTCGACAAGTTAGGGACTTGGTTAGTGGAGCGTGTGTGTTGTGCATGCGTGTGAGAGTTGTGGATAATTTTGGCGAGAGTTTAGAGGGAAATAGGAGGTGAGGTAGGCGCTAAACCATGATAGAAAGGTAGGAAGAATAATTTAAATTTAGGATAGGATAATAGATATAGTAGGGAAATATTAAATAGTGAAGGAAAAGAGCGCTAAATGTTTTAGAGAGAGAAAGAGGTTAGGCAAGAGGAGGCGGGAGAATAACGTTGCACGTTCCAAAAGCGAGCGAGATTTGCGTCCTCATAAAGTAGGTAGCGACATTAGACGGAACAGTCTAGGCATAAAAGCAGCGGTTAAGGAGATTGAATAGAAGGAGAGCGTGAACGATTTACAGGATAGAGGGAGAGGCAGGCGAGAGTGAGAAAACGGGTAAAGAGATTTTTGTCACTTTAAAAGAAGAAAAAAGAGGAAAAGGAAGACTTACAAAAAAGGAGTTAAGTATGAAAGAAAGATCGAGCTCGACCAGCATACTGGAGTATGTGAGAAGCGAAAATAGTATGGCAAGTGAGTTAGCGAAAGCTGAGAGGAAAAGAGAGGAAAAAGATCAACTTGCGGAGAAAATTTTCAAGAGAGGTAACAAGACTGTGCGAACGTCACCAGGAATAGACAAATCGAAGGGAGGAATCGGTGCTGCTGGTAAGAAGAGAGAAGAGGAAGGAGATTTGTCAGTAACAAAAAAGGATGAAGAGGATGGTTTGTTGTTAGCAATCCTGAGAGAGAAATTAGAGACAAGATGAGAGAGATGAGAGAGAGAATGAGCGTCTTAGAAGAAGGAGAAAAAAGAAGAAAGGATAGAGAAAAGGATAGATAAGGATAGAAAGGATAGATGAAAGGATGGATAAGATAGAAGAGAGACTATCGAAGATCAAACGAAGGAGTGAAAACATAACGGAAGAGGCGACCGGCGGCAAAATGGAGGAGATTGTGGGAAAGGTGGCGGAGATGGTTAGAAAGAGAGAAAGAAATATGAAGGAAAGGAAGAAAAAGAAAAATAATCTAGTCAATCTAGTGAT
>NW_020225463.1:0-1203 GCF_003070985.1 Temnothorax curvispinosus
GAGGATATAAGCGGACGCACGATTATCAATTTTAGATTCTTTTCATATTTGAACTTATTTTTAAAATAAACGATTTGATATACGGAGCATTGTTAATTTCTTTCATAAAGAATCGAGGCGTGCATATGTGTAATTTTAGACTCAAATAAAAAATTATCAATATGATAATTATATATCAATTACTGGGTGATTTTAAAGATACTTTTAATTTCTTATTTCTTTGACTATATAAATTATTACAGATTCCTTAGGAATTCGCGTCACCGGTTGAGTGTATTTGAAGAGTGATATCAAATCATTTTTAATCCCAAGTAAAATCTGACATACAAAAAATTCAATGCGCATGTCAATAACTTTGCTGCGCTCAAGACATTCGCAAACTCGTATATTCGTACTTTAATTAAATAATGAAATTAATGAAATAAAATAAATGAAAGTTTACTCGATATTTTCTGTATTCGATCGCTTGTTGCGTGGCATTCTCATTTGCTTGCGAGATTCAGCGAGAAATTAAATGGAGATAGAAATTTCCTCGCATGCCAATAACTCTAGTTTATTGTTAAGATTTAAAAATCATTAAAAATTACCTATTAAATAACGCCAGTCTAATCTTTTTTTTTTGCATATAATGATTCATTTTATTCATGTATCTTGGTGTAAAAATTATTATGCATATTATAGATATACATATCAATCAAGGTATAAATACTCGTGAAATTAAAATTCAAGTAATTCAATATCTTCGTTGCGCCTCCAAAAATTCTCAGTCGAGCAATATTCGAGTAATATTCGTAATGTAGGTGACACAAACCGATTCAAAACTAGACGCATTAAGATGTGATAACTAAGCCCGTTCGCAAAAATCGATTTCGAATACAAAAAAGAACATATTCGACACGAATTTATTTGATAAATCGTTATATATTTCAGCAGAACACGGACAACATTTTGGCTGATGTATGGTCTTGCCATTTGTTTATTTGCGGCATATGACAGGTCGTTGTTTAAGCAAGGTTGGCATGCTAAGTACCATTCGCGTGATGATACTAGAGCGGGCAGGCAGCGGCGCGAGCTGCTCCACGTGCCATCGCATTATTATTCTTTGTAATGCGAATATTCCGCTCATTAATGATTATTGTCCGTGCAATCAGTCAACTTCTACAATTAATAGTGCGCAAGCGTATTGAAGCAAAGACTATTTAT
>NW_020225464.1:0-1349 GCF_003070985.1 Temnothorax curvispinosus
CACACATTGCACACATGACTTTATTGCGCACATACACATTGCACACAATCAAAGTGACATTATTTTGACTTTTCTGTTCCCCTTATAAAACTTGGGATGAATATATGTGCGCAATAACGTTATGTGTGCAATGTGTTAATATAATTTTTTTATTTTATGTGTGCAATACGGCCATGTGTGCAATGTGTGTGTGTGCGCAATAAAGTCATGTGTGCAATGCGTATATGCGTAATAATATTATGTGTGCAATGTGTGTGTGCGCAATAATGTCATGTGTGCAAAATGTATGTGCGCAATAATGTTATGTGTGCAAAGCGTATGTGTGTAATAACGTTATGTGTACAATGTGTTAATATGATTTTTTTATTTTATGTGCTGAATAATATTATGTGTGCAATGTGTATGTGCGCAATAATGTCATGTGTGCAATGTGCTAATATGATTTTCTTATTTTCATGTGGGCAATAATATTATGTGTGCAAAGTGTATGTGCGAAATAATGTCATGTGTGCAAAGTGTATGTGCGCAATAATGTTATGTGTGCAAAGTGTATGTGTGCAATACGTTATGTGTGCAATGTGCTAATATAATTTTCTTATTTTCATGTGCGCAATAATATTGTGTGTGCAATGTGTATGTGCGCAATAATGTCATGTGTGCAAAGTGTATGTGCGCAATAATGTCATGTGTGCAAAGTGTATGTGCGCAATAATGTTATGTGTGCAAAGTGTATGTGTGCAATACGTCATGTGTGCAATGTGCTAATATGATTTTCTTATTTTCTTGTGCGCAATAATATTATGTGTGCAATGTGTATGTGCGCAATAATGTCATGTGTGCAAAGTGTATGTGCGCAATAATGTCATGTGTGCAAAGTGTATGTGCGCAATAATGTTATGTGTGCAAAATGTACGTGTGCAATACGTCATGTGTGCAATATGTTAATATGATTTTCTTATTTTCATGTGCGCAATAATAATGTGTCCAATGTGTATGTGCGCAATAATGTTATGTGTGCAAAGTGTATGTGCGCAACAAAGTCGTGTGTGCAAAATATTAATTTTTATTATAATTTTTTTAATTTTATGTGTGCAATAAATTTATGTGTGCAATGCGTATATGCGCAATAATGTCATGTGTGCAAAATGTATGTGCGCTATAATGTCATGTGTGCAAAGTGTTAATATGATTTTTTATTTTATGTGTGCAATATAGCCATGTGTGCAATGTGTATGTGCGCAATAAAGTCATGTGTGCAATGTGTGTGTGCGCAATAATGTCATGTGTGCAATCTGCTTGTGTGCAATAAAGTCATGTGTGCAATATGTTTGGTCATGTGCGCAGACGTA
>NW_020225464.1:1449-2480 GCF_003070985.1 Temnothorax curvispinosus
CCATATCGAGGCACAACGTCCGAACAGTAAGACAGTCAAAGTCGAAATGAAGTTGTCAAACGTAATCCGCGGATAGCAAACGGCGCTCTGATGGAAAAACGAGCAGAACCGAATATACAGGACCGACTAAGTGATACCTATGACCCGGTTATAAATAGATGGCAGGCTCTCAGTATCGTTTTGTAAATTGATTGTGCAATCATGTTTTTTAATGAAAAACATTTCCGATATTTCTCTTTTTTTGAAATGTTTTTCTTTGTATAAAATTTTCGGATGTTGCCACTTGAAATCATGATTGTGTGTAAGACGATGTTTGCTCACAACAGAATGATTATCTACATTTTTCCTAATATCACATCGATGTTCTTTGATGCGTGTTTCTAAATGCCTTTTTGTCTGGCCAATATATACCGCATCGGTGTAACTTAGATTAAAGCACTTGAAAAGGACCGGAATTCGGTCGAAACGTCGTGCAATATTGTTTTAATTGGCCAGTTGGGTCGAAAATAAAACGACTTATATAAATTTTTGTTTATCTCTCTCATTACCTCTTTGATTTGGAACAATTATTTATAGAATTTTTAACTATTTTAATGTATTATTAGCTCACCTAACCCCCCAAGGAACTCCCGTATTATTAATGTCATTTATAGTAATTATTGAAACTATTAGATTAATTATCCGCCCCTTTACCCTAGCTATTCGCTTAACTGCTAATATAATTGCGGGTCATTTACTATTATCTTTATTAGGTTCAACGGGTCAATCAATTAACAATTGAATCATTCTTAAAATCATAATCTTTTCTCAAATCTTACTATTTATTTTAGAAATTTCTGTATCTTTAATCCAGGCTTATGTATTTTCTATCCTTTCTACTTTATATAGAAGAGAAATTTAATTATGAACCACCCTTTCCATTTAGTAAGTGTAAGACCCTGACCAATTTTAATTTCTTTAAGAATTTTAAATAACTTAATCTGTACAGTAAGATGATTCCATCAATACACATATTCAATAATTATAACAAT
>NW_020225465.1:0-1200 GCF_003070985.1 Temnothorax curvispinosus
CAAAGACTCGCAGAAAGTGTCTAAAGAACAGCAAGATAACGTGATAAACAGGAAGGACTGTCATCCGCACGTTGTCTGCGTGATCTTGTGCCGGTTTAGAGAAGTCACGTTACAAACAATTGTAATACAGAAATTAGTCACGAAGGCTACGGTCAACGTGACGCTACAAATTATTTCGAAGCATTCCTCTTCTCTTTTCTTTCAATAAAGAAAGAAAGAGAAGAAGAACGCTCCAAAGCATTTTTAGCGTCACGTTGTATTGACCGTAGCCGGAGTCTCATCGTGGTCGACGGTAAGCGGGAATTTAGATTTCCAGGCAGACAGAGCGCAGAAAGCGAGAGCGCATTCGATACGTTGAATTGACCGAGCTTGGGGATCCCGGTGTTACGAGCGAGCCTTGGTCCGATAACACATCGTAACAGGAACCCCACTGTATGTTCATTAAGCGCAGGCAGCGGGCGTTAGGTACCGAGAAACGGTATCACACTTTGGATCAAGTGACCGAGTCGCATCGGCCCGCCGCGATTTTATTTCGACGTTATTATCCGAAGAAAGAAAAGGGAAGTCGTGCCGACGGAAATTCTCCATTTACTCGATCATTTACCCGGATACGCCGCGACGAATAACACGAATCAGTGAATTAGCGCGAGTCACTTGCGTTAAATAACGATCAGGAATGTATGGATTGTAATTTAGCACTCATTTCCAAATCGTCGTTTACGACTGTGCGCTAAGTTCGTCGTTGAAAGCGGAAGAAGGAAGATTACGGATAAAAATTTAATCGTGATTTTAATTTGCAGTTCTCTGCCGGCTCTTTGTAATCTCCATTTTTGTGAAATAGTGGACTTGATATGGCTATAAACATGTTCTCCCGATCTAGAACTAAGATTTCCTGAAAATCGCGAAGGCGTTGAGTAGTCAACGATTGAAAGTCAACAGCTTTTTGCAAGCTGAGCTTCAGACGAGCGAACGACCAAACAAAACTGTCACCAGACTTCAGCAGAATGTCAATACGAGTTTTAATCGCTAAGATACACGTGGAAAAGTTTCGATAAGTGGTAATCAAATGACAATATTTCTGCATTAACTTTCCATGTAATAATTCAAGTAATTTCTTTAAATCGACCGTGACTGGCAATATATAACGTCTTTCTGATATGAACATTGAAAAACTGTGAGCCAACTTGGTTTGTCAGATTC
>NW_020225466.1:0-1746 GCF_003070985.1 Temnothorax curvispinosus
TGCACGGGGGGGTATGAGGCGCTCCCCGGATTTGCGATTGGTCAACTAAATTTCTCGAAGGACCAGAGGGCCCGTGCCCTCGCGAAAGCGAATAAAGCGAAGCAAGCAAGCGAATATCAAAAGAGATGCGTGGCGACTCACCGTGTCGTTGCCCGGCGCCTCCTGGGTGTTGACGTCGTCCTCCCGTTGGCGAGATCTCTGGCGTGCAAGGCGAAAGCATGCAACAGTCCGGCATAGCAAGCGGGCAGGCAGGTATAGCAAGCAGGCACAGATAGGCAGGATAGCAAGCGATTAGGTCTTCGTGGTCTGCGATGGGCGACCGAGCACTCCGAGTTCGCGCACGCGAAAACGGTAACGTGTGAGCTTCACGACGTTCGACTGATGAGTCCCTGCCGCAAGACGGCTGGCCAAAAATGTGTTTGCCGTAAGACGGCTGTCTTGCGAATATGTGTGTGTGTGCCGCACGGCGGCTTGACGAAAAGTTCTGCGGAGAGGTGTGTCCTCTCCGAGTGTTTGACGAGGAGTCCCTCTCTTCCGTACTCCGGCTCGCGCACCTGCGAAGTACGGCGCGAGCGAGTACCGAATTCCTCTCATAATGGGGAATGCCACCCGCGGGCGGGCAGCACGAGTCGGGTGAGTCGCGCGAATATCGACAAGTGTACTAATCGCGATCCACCGACGTTTCGCTAATAGGCGCGATAATTTAACCCGGTATAACTAATCAATACAAGAACCGTACAATTAACAATGTGAAGCGACAACACGAAATCGATCCTATAATTAGCTACTATTTACACTATGATACACGGCGGTGCGCCAAACATTACCGCCCACCAAAATACACCGTATTTTCTATGTTTGAGCGAGTCCCTCCGGTGAGCCGTCCATCGGCAGAGGGCACAGCTTCACCAGAGGGCGACTAAGGAGGCCATCCGCCGTCCTCACCGTAGCGACCCGGGCGACCCTGCCACGACCCGGATGCAATTCCTCGACGCGCCCTCGTCTCCACGCCAGAGGAGGGGCGTTTTCGGTTTTTAGAAGGACCAACGTGCCCTTTGATATCGCGTCAGCCGGCTTTAGCCACTTTGGTCGTTGTTGGAGGGTGTGTAGATATTCTTCATGCCACCGCTTCCAGAACTGTTGGTGCATGTGCTGCACCAGCTGCCATCGATCGAGTCTGCCTATCGGCACCGGGTCTAGGTCGGAATAGGTAACCGCTACGAGCGGCTCTAATGTGATAAAGTGCCCCGGGGAGAGCACCCCGAGGTCGTGGGGATCCGAGCTGGTGGGGCACAAAGGTCGGGAATTCAGGATGGATTCTACCTGTGCTAGGAGGGTACTGAATTCCTCTACCGTGAGGATCTGCGCTCCCACCACGCGTTTCAAGTGGGTTTTTGTCGCCTCAACCCCCGCTTCCCAGAGGCCACCAAAGTGTGGCGCGGAAGGGGGGTTAAAGGACCACTGGATTTGTTCTCGCCCTGAGGCCGCCTCCATGCAGCTGACGAGCTCGCGCTGAGCCCCCACGAAATTGGTGCCGCAGTCGCTGTAGATCCGCGAGCAGCGACCGCGCCTAGCGATGAAACGCCTCAGAGCCGACAAACACGAGTCTGTAGATAAGGAAAAAGCAAGTTCCAAATGAACCGCCTTTGTGGTAAAGCAAACGAAAATGCACACGTACGCTTTGAACGGCGTTGCCCCACGAGAACGACGATTATATACGAAGAAGGGGCCCGCGTAGTCGACCCC
>NW_020225467.1:0-6711 GCF_003070985.1 Temnothorax curvispinosus
CCTTGAGTGTCGGCACCTTTGATGTAGTTGTCCTCAAGTCACGTGGTACGTCGCCATATTGTTAAATGTACCCGGCGCTACGTTTGAAATGTACATATATAATAAAAAAATTTATATGAGTATATGTAATAAAAAAATATTTTTTGCGCAATTTTAATTATAATCCATAAAATTTCTTGAAGTAGAAGAAATGGAAATAACACTTCTGTGTATTTTGTATTATTTTATTTTAAAATTTTTCGTAATTTATTGTGTAAATAGAATTGTAAAATGTATACAAAATATATATAATTATTGAGCTCAAAATTTAAGCGAATATAGATCATTGGGCGCAAAAGCTAATATTTTTATTTGTTTTGTCATTGAGTAAAAAATGCATAAAAATATTTAAAAAAATTCTTATGTTTATTCCCAGTACTTATGCGTTAAAATTTCATAATTTTTACTGATAATTTTAGTAAAATATAAATATTAATATCCATTTTTTTAAATTAATTGTTCCTCATGGACATCCTTTAGTAGAAAGAATGTACTCCAGATGTCAATGTCAACTGAAACAATAATTGGAATAATTAAAAACATGTAATATTCACTATTACTATGTAATATTCACTGTTACTGTGTAATAAACTTATATAAAAAGTAGTAGAAATGTTAAAAGAAGTAGCAGAAATGTTAAAAGGAGTAGCAGAAATAATAAAAATTTATTTCAGAAAGTAACACATACATTATTTTCACATGCACAAAGTTGCCAAACACATTTAGTTTTATAATAATAAAATTATAAACGAACTTCAATAATAAATTTAATTAACGAAAACACAGTCGCTTTTATAAAAATAGATATTAAATAGTTTGCGTTTATAAGGAAAGAACGTATAGACATTAAATCTAATCGTGACGTAAAATTATAGTTTTTGTGTGTTTGGATTGCGATTTGAAACGCTTATTAATAAATTGATAAATTTTAATGTATAAAATAGTCGTACTTGAGCATATAATTTCAATAAATAATTATGTGGAAAATGTTGACACGGATGAATAAATTCAACTTCTTCAAAAATAGTAATGAGGTTACGAATTATATGCTTTTTTAGAAAAAAATAAATTTTCTAACATTTTAAGATATATTACGAAATCATCGTGCGGCATAGATAAATTTCCGAAAGGATTATCTTCAGTAGAATTGTAAGCCTTAAAGAAACAGTAATATGAAGTTTCATTTAAGTCGATGTACGAGTTTGCATATTGAGAACAAATCTCACACGAATGTTTTTGAAGACATTTACGTATTACGTATCTACAAATATATCGGAACTCATCTTGTTCGTTTACGTCCATCTGACGATAATCATGATCATCCAAAAGTATTGGTGCAATGTCATCTGTCTGGGGTTCAACATCCATATAATTCTCTTCTCTAAAGTTTGTAATAGCTACAAATATATCAGCATTGTCTCTTTTACAATTTCCAGTTTCAGCAGTACAATATTTCATAGAGAACATTTTTCTGAACGAATAAAAAAACTGAACTGGGGTAGGATTAATAACATTTGCCATTCAATCCTTGAATAGCCGAAAAAAAGTGTTCCAAACAGTCCTGAGTAAAACGTCGTAATAATAAAAATTAGATTTCTGAAGACACATTTTGCAAATGTTCCCACATTTGAAGAAGAGAATTTATATTATGTTTCATGCATTTGAAAACTTGAACTTTATTAGAAATATTAACACCAGCTTTATTAAATATCATTATTTTGGATAAATAATCTTTAATTTTTGAAAGAAATTTTAATTGATATTGCGCTCCTCGAAAAGCTTTGTTTAAATTGTGATGGATGTTGAACCGAAGATGAATTGAATAAATCGAAGTAATCCTTTATATTTTGGATAAAATCTGCTGTTCTAAGTGCAATTGAAGCAACCGCAGGTTTAAAAGCTCCAAAAATTACCATTTTTCTCAAGCTACTACTCACTGTACAGCTCAAAATTTGTGTAGCCAAATATACTCTCATTTTATCGAAATTTGAAAATTTCATATGCTTATCAGTGAGTTCAGGTGCAAGTCGAAATTGCCTAGTTTGATCTTGTTGAAATAAATCATCAACGCACTTCCAAGATATCGCTTTAGAGTCATACTCAATAATATTGTCATGGAAATTATTCCTGACAGCTTTAATTATATGAGGTCCCGAGTCGAAATTTTTCTCCTATTTTCGACCTCAATGTTCAATCTAGCACCTACTTTCGACCAAAATGTTCTACCTAACACCTACTTTGATACTTTAAGCAGTCACATCACCCTATTTTGAATCTCTTCAACCTCTTCAACCTCTGGCTCCTATTTAGAATCTGACAATTCTGTTTGAAAAGAAATCATGCTCCTACTTTAATGTTCCTAACGTTTTCTTAATTTATTTATTGCATTTAGTTTATTTTTATTATTATAGGTTTATTATATTTTTGATTAAATATTATATATGATTTATTAAACGTTTATAATAACGTTTATAATAAATGTTTATAATAACGGTTCTCTCTATTTATTAATTTAATCAAAAATAGTAAAAACAAAATTAAAAGGAATTTTATTAGGTTAATAATAATAATTATATTATTGATAACTAAAAAAAATAATTTTATATATGACGTATAAATGATTATTTATATAAAATTGTATTTTTTTATATTATTTTTTCCTTTTTTCTCTCTTTTTTCTTTATTTATTAAAATAATTCAAAATAAAATTAAAAGAATGTGTATATGTATGAGTACGCATGCGTATATGTGAAACTAAAGGTAGGAAATTTTAAATATATACAAAACTATTACAAAACATGTTTCTTTTTGTTATTACTTCTTATAATTACTTATCTTCATATATTTACATGTTACTAAATTTACGATAATTGAATATGGACTGGTATTTATTTATTCAAGCTCTTGCCCAATCAGCAGACAATGTTTTTTAAATGTGTTTTTAATATTCATTTTTTATTAATTATACATTTGTACAATTCATTGTAAAAATAATATTTATTTAATGTTTATTAAATATTTATTTCACATTGATTATTTATTTGAAGTAATAATTTAGAAAAAATATTTATTAAACGTTTATTTAACGTTTATTTAATATTTGTTTTACATTAGTAAGTTATTTGCAATAAGTTAAAAAAACATTTATTTAACATTTATTCGACATTATTTTAATATTTATTTTACATTAAACATTAACTATTTATTTGCCATAATGAATTGAAAAAACATTTATTTAACATTTATTCGACAGTAATGTAATATTTATTTTACATTAATTATTTATTTGCAATAATGATTTAAAGAAACATTTTTTTAACATTTATTTAATATTAATTTAATATTTACTTCAGATATTGCGCTCGAATTCCTTCGCGTTTTGCAAACGCCCGATCGTTTCATTCAGATGTAGATGGCGCGACGCGTGAGTCGCCACTTTCAAAGCGCCCCCACTCCTTCCTCGCTCGGCTCGCTCTCGTTCAGTCAGTTCAGTGTCATGGCCGCTCTTGCTGCGTTTCTTCGGACGAGACGAGTACGTTTTCCTTCTTTCGTAACTGATTGAGCTAAGCGGCACATATTCTGGAGACCAACCGAGCGAGATTCGACTTCCCAAGGAGAGCTCACCGCCAGGAAAAGGAGAGCTGCGGCAGCTCGCGTCCGAGAGGGAGAATTGAGGCGAGGAGTCCGGTCCAGCGAGCAGGGCCCTTCCGATATTCTCATTTAGGACGCCATATTGGAAGATCGACATTGTTCGTAGTAGTACAAGGAGCTCTGCAAGGTTAATCTCGTCTTGAGATCTTGGAATTGCTCTTATTCTTGTGACTCTGGTTTATATTTTGGCCCTAGAATTTATCTCGTAGACAAATGCAGAGGCCCCCCCTCTCTTTTCTTCTCTTTTCTTTTCTTACTTTGATTTCAATCGGTAATCCAGACTCCTTAATTCCGTATTATTAATATTATTTGTTAAATGGCATTTGTGATATGCGATTAGTTATTTGGTATTAAGGTATTAATTTTAAGTTTTATTAGTATTAAGATATTTCATTTTAAGATACTCACAATCAGTATCAAGACATTTTTCAATTTTAATTTTAATTTTGTTGAAACTAAATTTTAATTTTAATTTTTATTAAGATACAATACATATATTAATTGTTTTAAATGGTTAAAAATTTATTTTTTTTTCGTTATGATATAATATGAGTTTAATTTAGATAGTATGCAAGAGTACATGAACAAGTAGATAAAAAAGTGTAAACAAATAAATATATGTTCCTTTGTACCTTAGAAACAAACGTGTGCGATCTCTTAGATTTTTTCTGACTCTCCCCCCTATATGCTATTTACCACATTATCATATTAACATGCTCTATGTCATGTATATTATCGGTGACTTGCAGTGGAGTTTTTATTTAAGTTGTGTTTCATATGGTTAATAAAAAAAAGATTTATTATATAAATTTTATAACATTATTAATTGTGATACATGTATGTCTATATGTATCTGATTAATTAACAATGTTATAAAATATTTTGCGGTAATATTTTTTTAATATTAAAAATCTTAGATTCTAAATAATAAATCTAGATAAATATTGCGTTTAACAGAGCAACGAGATACGACAACATAAGTCAAAGTCACAACCGTATCTCGTTGCTAAATTTACCAAAACCTATACTATATGAATTACCGATGATGTACGTGATATGGAACATGTTTCATTACGATTTAAAAAGTAGTAAAAATTAATACATTGATAATAAAATGTACTACAATAAATGTTTTCTCCAATAGTCCTAATAAAGTATTCTTTTGAATTCAGTAAATATTTTATTAGGTTTAGAAAATTTGTTTCAATTAGATGAATAATTTTTTCATTCGAAAAATATTAACTGAATTAAAAAAATACTTTTAAGGATTATTGGAGAAAACATTAATTAAAATTTAGTACATTTTTCTATCAGTGTAGGATCTAGAGGGTTTTAGGAGGTTTAGGAGGGTTTTACCGATAACTCCTCTTTTAAACCTCAAAATGGGAAACAGTCCGTTTTCTGCCGTTTTCAGGCACAAAGTAGGAGCTAAGTACAATACAATTAGAACCTATCAAAATCCTCCAGAATCCTGAGATGTGAAAATAAGAGGTCGAAAGAAGGAGTAAAATTTCGACTCGGGGTGAATCAAAAAGATGTGAGATTCGCTCGTTATTAACAAAAAAAAAATGGATTGTTCTCTGTCACACCTAGGTATTTAGCGGTTAATTTAAAATTCCCTCCCATGTCTGAAACAAACGCGACTACTTTAAACCCCGCATTTTGCAGTTTTGTAATTGCCTGAGGAATAATGGCTGTTAATTTCCTAGCAGAGAAAGAAGAATGAAGAAAGTAAGCCAAAGGTTGTTTCCAATTGTTGCAAAACCCTCTGATCATTAAAACTGCAACATTACATGCTGGAAGATCTAATTTACCATCACCCAAGTCTTCAAACCCAATGACTTCATCCTGACTTATATTATAATAAAGATTTGCTTTAATTGATGTTTCATCAATGCATAAAATGCAATACTTCTCGAGAGGTGACGAAGAAGCTTCTAACTTTTTTTTCAAAATATAAAAAACAAAATCATGCAAACCTGGAGTAATTTTCAAATGTTCAATCATGCGTTGTAAGATTCTTACACTGGAAAGGATAAATTTTTGTGCAAAAGAATTATAAACTCTGCCTCCCTCAGAAAACAATATATCTAAACAAAACTTTTTAAATGGAAGCGAATATTTTCGTCCTTTGGCTGACTTATATTTACTAAGACGTACTTGAGTTTTTACAAAATTTGCAATCTCTGGTGGTAGAAATTCGTCTGTAGCTTCACAATATTAATTCATGGACATTTTTTTGTATCTTATTTTTGAAGTTTGTATCTTATTTTTCTGTCGTTCTAATTGCATGTTGTTTTAATTTTCGGACCTCTCGATGTAACGCCTCAATTCTGCCTCTCAAAATTTTTTTGCGCGGGGAATGATTAGAAAATTTTGGCTCTGTTTGACTATACTGATGCAACTGTTGTGGCTCTGTTTGAGCATACTGATCCAACTGTTGTAGCTCTGTTTGAGCATATTAATGTGACACTGATTCCATTTGCTCATGTTCATACTGCCCGTGATGATTGTTAACTGTAATATTTAAAAATACTACATCAATTACAAAATTTAAAAAATTAATGATTATATTCCATTTATTACGAAGAAAGAACGAATATATAAATTGTAATAACCATACATCAATTTCATTTTCTAATTCACTAAAATTTTATGTTACTAGCATTAGTTAATTCTACATTAAACTAAAATTACTACCTGATATTGACTGACATTCAACCTTGTCTGAAAAGCCAGTTTCAAATAATTCCAATTATTGCTTATCACAGTTAGATTTAATGATATTACACTCAACTGAAATATAGTAATTATGTTCACCAAATTTTTGATATTCCAACCATAAACACACACACACACACACGGTTCAAAACTGCTTACCTGATATTACTGTATTTTCCTCAGAATCATCACTCAAATTAAATGTTATGTTGTTTTCACTTGATAAGTCAAAAGATTCATTATTATCATTTTCAACAGAATAATAAATTTCTTTCGCCAGTATATAGAATAACAATTAAA
>NW_020225468.1:0-3576 GCF_003070985.1 Temnothorax curvispinosus
TAAGTACCATACGTAATTTTCTTTTAGCATCCGCAAAAGCATAAGAGTTCTACATTATTCGAATCGATTGAGTCTTTCGTCTTCCACCTCTTTTGTACGGGACTGATTGCTTTCGACCGAAGCTGTATCTTGGCTCTAGCTGCGCTTGGCTTTCTTCTGTATTTCGCTAATATATCATCGGTAGTATCTGAAATTAATCAAAAGAACAATTTATTACTGTCTAAAACTTGCAGGAAAACTTTTCCTTTTTTTTAGCATTATATACTTTCCGATTTATCTTCGATTCTACAAAACTATTAAAACAGAAACCGTTTATATTGTAACAAAATAATATATGATAATTGTTAATAGTTATTTATTAATATCTTACCGCCCGCGACATTACCGGATGATGTTACATCTTCCGACATAATCCTGCGTAATCTGTGCCTGCACACATCAACGCCGTCGCCACCAGCTTCTTGATCGAAACATCTGTCGTCCGTCACGCGGATTGCTTTACCTCTACGATTTTTCAATGACAATTTTAATTTACCAAAGAAACCGCGTTTGTTTTTTTAATCGTTGTCCAACAATTCCTTATCGCCACGCTCGGCGGTCATGTCAAAGCTTATGCTCTTTGGAATAGCTCCCGTTGATGCATTTGGAAAAATTGGGAATCGAACCATCTACCGCGTCACACGTGCCATTATAACCGTCAGTGTTGGTAAATCTGACGTTGAAATGTTACTCTTCACACGAGGTTCTGATCCGGAACTGCTGCTGGATGTTACGCTAGCCGTGCTTAATCGGCCTACGGTATTCTCGACTGACGCCATGCAGCTGTCCAACTCCTGATTCACAAAATTCACATTAGATGTATAACGTTCTTCGGTGGGAAAGACAACAGATTGACAGAAGGATTAAGTGAAGAAATGCAAACCTCTGTTTTCACGTCACCGTTTTGGGACTTCTCTGACAAAACAGACGCAGAAATATGATTAGCTGATAGCAACGCCGGTGCGACTGCAGCCGCAGCGATGTAATTGTGCGCAGGTGCTTAACGTTCAACTTGCTTACCATTGTCAATTTGAAGTTTATCTATCAAGTGGACCAGCCTATCATCCCGTAATGGTTTACTATAGTCCATATTGTTCATATTGTTAGCGTTTTTGTCTACATATTCCATTGTACTACGTCGGTAATCAGACTTGGTTCCACCACGACCTGTCACATTTGACGACGCTGGCAATGGAGATGTTGTTGGTGATGGCTGATCAACTATCGAAGTTCCTATGCCAGAATCCTCTCGAATCCTCGAAATTGATGGAAAAGTGATGCTTGAATCATCCGGACCTGGAATCAGGAATAATTATATATCAGTAATTATAGCTGCGATCAGAAGTCATCAGATATTGCTAATATCGTGTTATATAATTGTACTTACATAGAGTTGCAGATTGAAGAGTCTCTTCATTTCCCTCGGAATCAGCACGGCTTTCTATTTCGATCTTGGATCTTACCGTATCATCAGACCTATGAAAATATTGTCAATGGTAATTATGAAATAGTTATTTGTGTAACAAGTGAGGTAAGATGAAAATTCCCGGGTGCGGTTACCGCACGAGCCGAAGGCGAGTAACCGCACCCGGGAATTTTCATCTTTACACACGGCTTACACTTCCTATTTTATGTTGCAAGTGCCTGGAAAGTGGTCTATCACGCACGCGCAGCGTGCGTAATGGGGTAAAAAAGAATAATTTAATAAAATTCACGTAAAAAAAGAATAATTTAATAAAATTAATGTACCTGATATATTAGGAGTTCCTCTACCCGATACATTAGCAGACACCATGTCTGAGAGATTATCGTTTTGATCTTCTGTCTCTAATTCTAGAGAAGAAGCGACACTGTGATTGGAAGCGGCTTCTGATACAGCTTCCAAGTTATCGGACGTATTGCTAATCGATCCTTCGAACAATAATAATTATTTTTAATGTAGATGTGTTATGAAAGCCAAGCAATACATTCTTTAATGTTAATATCTTTGATATTAATTTCTAATGACATGAAGAAATATGTACAAGATAAAAAATTAACTAAAAATAAAATCATAAAAAATTATACAGCATATAGACAAATTTAATAAAATATGTAAATGTAAATTTTAGTTAGCTGTGCTAAAAAGCATGAACGTTATAAAAGCAATCAATATCGAACTCATTATCAGTAACTGATATACCTTCATCATGTAACAGCGAGAATCTAGTCCTCTTCTCTTGCATTTTGATGCGTTCGACATTGCTATTCTCTTGTCTAGGATGTTCAGTAGAGGTGTCATCAGGAAGATTCAAAGTAACAGGTCCATTCTCCATACCACTTTGAAGCTCCATGCATAAAACTTATAAATAATAAATCTACTCGACGATAGTTTTAATTAGTTTTAAATCTAGTACTCTCTTCCTTGGATTCTGCTATAGGCATAAAAAAAATCAATTATTTACATTATAGTTTTCTATAAAGTTATTGTATAAAACTAATTTATAAAATAAATACATTTTTTGTTAAACTAATATATAATTTTGTACAAGCTACATATGTACATACATAAAAAATAAATACACAGCATATAATAAATCTGTTATACTAATACATGTCTATACCTTCTATTCACTGAGTAGCTCTACAGATTCTCCAATTGTCGGATCAAAAGGTATGACTAGCACGTCTTGAGAATTTTTATACAAAGTCTCCTCTTCAGGGGCAGCGGTGCCATTAATTTTGCTCCGCACTTTCGTTTGATACATTTGGTGAGAATGTAGTCATTCTTATACCGCACGTCCTTTTCCCATTATAAAATATTTTAACATTACACTGTTAATAATTAAGACACATATACACATATAATCATTATTGCACTATTCATGTAATATACCTTTTCCTGCAGCAACACCTCGTTTGCGACAGCATTTCTGCTAATTGTTTTCTATCAAATGAGTTATGCGATATCGTTTCTCCATTGTTATCACTAGCGATCGTGTTCAAAAACGTAATTAAAGAGTTTTAGTTCACTTTCCGTAAACAGAGTGCTGCGGATCGTGACAGGCTATGAAATTTATTATTGTCAATAATCGTTGGTTCCTCTTCCAGCTCTTCTGTCGCGCCATCCAACATCGAGTCTATTATAGAAGACACCGAATCCTTCTCGAACTTCTTGTAAAGATCAATAACTTTGTTATCGATACTTTAATACTTTTGTAGCGAAAGCATTTGTCCAACTTGCATTAGATTAAACCTCGCGACGTAACTTATCGGTGCATCGGTAATACCATAAGGCTCGGGATTAACTATAGCGGGACAAATTAAGTACGTGAATACAAGATCCGTGCACATGGCGTGCACCTCTTTTGGATCTACATTTCCGTTCTTACTAAGAAGCCCTGCCATTTGTCTTACAAGCCAGCAAACACTCGTAGGAAAGCAGTGTATTGTATCGCAAATGTTGACGATAAATCTCTGCGTGATACGATACAAGGAATTAACCGTCCACAGTCTGTAACGCTGTAACTTGGCTTGATACTCGGCCGTGCCTTCTTT